>NC_134486.1:141703082-141837679 GCF_040206685.1 Ascaphus truei | reverse complement strand
CCGTACCAACACAGTGCCCCCACTGTATATGACCAACACCTTGTCCACACCCTGTTGAGATTCCCCCAAAGTTATGAGGGTGCCCATGGCACCTAACCACCCGGTGTCCACCAAGACAGGTCCACCCCACAGTGTGTGTGGAGTAGCTCTATCCCTGTGTATGGCTGTTGGTGCACATTGGTACATTCCTGGTCTCAGGTCAGAGCATGCCAAACTGTAGAGTAGATCCGTTGGACTGCAGAGTGAGCCCAAAATGTGGTTCATCCGATTCCTCCATGCAGACCTCTCAGGGAGCTCCAGCTGGAGTGTGTCCCTTTGAATGTCTATGGTTGCCTGTGGTCTAGTCCCAGCTCACTGCATGGTGTCCGTCACCAGTGCAATAACCTGACACTACAGTGCTAATGGGAGCTTCCATATATTGGGGCCTTCCTTACAGCACCACAAGCTATGGGTGATTGGGGCCTAGCTTGGACCTAAGGGGAATAACTGGCCTAGTCCGGGATCCACTTGAACCCGGAAACTACCTTACCCCTTGCTGTCCCTGCTCCGAATGAGTGCGAGGGGCCCAGCACTCCAAATATATCTATCTGCCTTCTCGATCACTACTGCATCCCTATTGCCTGTGCGGACTCCTGTTGTGTACAGACCCGGTGGCTGCTGGGACCTGTAGTCCAATGCGGAGCCATTTCTAAGATGGCTGCCGCAATAATATACTGCGCATGCGCAGGGTACTTTCTGCCCATGTGCTAGGACATTTTAATCTGGTCTGTAACTGTTAAATAAGCCTATAATATACATCTTCTCTAACTGTGCATGCAATGTATTGTATATAATGTATACCCTGTTTATTTATGTAACTGTATTTTTAACCATGTATTATTTGTCATATTAACTATGTCCAGGACATACTTGAAAAGAGAGGTAACTCTCAATGTATTACTTCCTGGTAAAACATTTTATAAATAAATAAATAAGTTGGTGGAGGTTCCCTCCAAATGATCTTGAGTTGTTTCTGTCACCAAAGCTGGAGTCTCTACGGACTCTTCTAGCTCACTGGCCTCTGTGGTTGACTCTGGCTCTGGGTCACTGTTCCCCACTTGAGGAATGGGCAGCAAGTGATTGCAATGCCAGAACTTTGCCTGCCATATGCGTCTCAAATTCTGTAGACAGAGAGGCCCGGCATTTGGGACTCTACCTGAAAGGGATCTTCGCGTCAGCGGTCCGCCAGCTTATGTTTGCTGAGGACTCCTAGATTTTGCAGGAGAACGGCATCAATGACATGACTCCTGAAGAAGCTGTGCTAAGCGAAACGCATAGAGTCCATGGAGTAGGCTGCCAAGACAATCCTTGCCCTCATTTCGATCACCTCTAGTCCCTCTCTTGATACCGTGATATCGAGCATACCGGAAGTGACGCGACCCAACACCGGAAGTGACGTGACACATACCGGGAGCTTGGTGGACAGAGGCTTGCAGCCGGAGCAGTGGGGTTGTCGGAATCCACCCATCTATAGTCTTACGTGTCCATGTCCTATGTGATTTATGTAAGTGTAATACCACTAGTTTTAATATACACTTGATATTACATACAAGGTTGCACTATAGTATTATTTTTGTTTCATTGAAGAAACAACAAAACCAGACCAACAGATTCTACTGTCAGAGAAGATATCCAGATTCATTATCCAGAGCCACATATACTGTGAGACATGCTGTTTTTTATTTAAAATTTTGTGAGGCCCCATTTTGCTATATTCTTAGAATCCAACTTTTAAAAAAAAACATTACACTATAGAGTGTTTATTTGCTTCATTTCACATATAGTGACACCTGCGCTCCCATAAGCTTCCGATACACCCCTTTAGGGTGCCTAGCATGTCTAGCAGGGTTCGGTTGAACCTCTCCGGCAGAGCATCTCCCTCTGGGTGGTATGGGGTGGTGTGAGACTTCTTGATGTTGAACAAGTTGAGAAGCTCCTTGATAAGCTTGCTCTCTAAATCTCGCCCTTGGTCATAGTTACATAGTACCAAAGACAAAACTGTCTTGCGCATCAGTGGTCAGTAATACACCTATGGTATCAAAAGTAGTCAATGGGGCTAAATAAGAGGGAGCTGTGCGTGGCCACTGAGTTGACCGGAGTAGGGGGAATAAAAACCCTTACCTATATCTCGTCTCCGGTCTGGGACCTGCTCTCCTCAATAGCTCCTGCGTGCAGCCTTCTGTAAGTATCTGGAAATGGTAGGGCTCAGGCGCAACTGCAGTGGAGATAGTGGATTGGTCAGCGCAAGGAGTTAGACTCAGAAATTGAGAGAAAATAAGATACACAGAATCAATGTATTAGACAAACATATGCAATCAATAGATGAGCAGATGCATAGACATTGTAATAAAAGTGTATAATACAAATAATAGGTGTATTGGAGCTGTGGGGAAGGGGAAGGGTAAGGACAGAGAAGGAGGAGGAGTGGGGAATGGATGATGATAATTATCAAATATAATAAAGAAATAGTAAACTCCTGTTTCATTGACTCACACGGCCTGGTGTGAGACTAATCCCTCAGAGAAGGATAGATGAAGTAATAGAAGTCCACAATATGAATGAGAAAAAACTCACACGGCCTTGTGTGAGTTTCCTCCCTCAGAGAATGTTTCCAGACTGTGGCCAATCAGTCACGTCTTGCTTTCTATTACTCTAAATGGAGGCGATATGCGAGTGACTCCTCTCCCAGGTGCCCAAATTACAAAAAATGGGCAAAGCCTGGGTAAGTAGCAAGTCAGAATTTATTACATCAAAGGTAAAAAAGTTATAACACTCACACAGGAATAAAAACAGCCCAGTGGCAGCCGTCGATCGGTCCGGTGGAGCCTTTTCCTCCAGTGGGGCTCCCGCTAGCGCGTCCGACAGTGGGACCGGAGGAGAGGATTTTCCCGGATGTCCGGCAGCTGTCTGGGTCCCTCACTCAATGGGCTCCGGCAGGGAACTATGCGTTTCGCAGTGATGCTTCGTCAGGTTCCTGCCGGATGCCCTCTGTACTCTTTCTTTATAGGCAAACCAATTATCTATTTATTAATTGCAATTGTTTTGCCCTCTTACAGCACATATAATAAAATCGTCAGCAAACATGTATCTTTTACTGTGTCTTAAGATGTGTTAAAACTTGTTCTTGGGTAGTGTTTAGATGGTACATAGAAATAGCAATAATATCAGTAAATAGCAATAATATCAGCAATAGTAGCAGACCCCTGCACAAAGTGGTTAATCATGCTCACATGATAGCTGTCGTGTAATCACATTTGGAGATCCTATTGACCATGATCATTAAGCAATCAATTGCATTTAGTAAAATGTTTGACAATATTAGCACAAAATGTAAATAAATTGAGAAAAACTCACATTAATTCAGTTAAAATAGTTAAAATATTTAACAGTATTAGCGCAGAATGTAAATGTCTCATAATGAGAAAAGCCCACATTTATTTGATTGCATATGTTTGTCTAATACATTGATCCTGTGTATCTAATTTTCTCTCAATTTCTGAGTCTAACTCCTTGCGCTGACCAATCCACCATCTCCACTGCCGCTATAAGAAGACTCCGGGCTTCGTCTTCTCACTGGTCCAGCTGCAGAAAACAACAAGGGCCAGTATATACTTCCCCTTTCCTTTTGGTTACACATTGTCCTATAGGCGTGATTATATGCCATAATAAATAGGGAGCGCCCCAGTTTTTTCCTTTTTTGTTCCGGCGCAACTGCGCATGACAAAATTGAAAAAACTCCCGGATGATCTTCAACAAACTTTATTGCACATTGCTATGTATAGTTACATAGTAGATGAGGTTGAAAAAAGACGTACGCCCATCAAGTTCAATCTATGCTACATTTAGACAACAGATACTTTATCCTATATCTATACTTACTTATTGATCCAGAGGAAGGCAAACAAAAAACCCCAGTGTCATATCATCCAGTGATATATCATAAGGGGAAAATACATTCCTTCCTGACTCCAAGAATTGGCAATCGGATTAATTCCTGGATCAACACCCTTCCCATGTATATTTATTTGATATATCCCTGTATACCTTTCCTATCTAAAAAGATGTCCAACCTTTTTTTGAACAAATCTATTGTATCTGCTATCACAGTCTCCATGGGTAATGAATTCCACATTTTAACTGTACTTACTGTAAAGAACCCTTTCCTTTGTTGCTGGTGAAATCTCCCTTCCTCCAACCTTAAGGAATGCCCCTGAGTCCTTTGTACTGCCCATGGGATGAATAGTTCTTTTGAAAGCTCCTTTTATTGTCCCCGAATATATTTGTATATAGTTATCATATCCCCTCTTAGACGCCTCTTTCCTAATGTAAATAAATCTAATTTAGCTAGTCTCTCCTCATACACTGGCGACACACTTTATTCGAGCTTGGCTAGTCCCACGAATTCGGGTATATCCGGGTGTATTGAGGTTTGTGACTGTTTTCTGCCCGAGTGCATTGAGTTATTTTCCAAGCAGGGATTGAAGCATTTTATTCCCGCTGGCTGCAATACTGCACAGTATATATATATATACTGCATTACAATTCATGAATTTATGCCATCTGGTAGACACGCGAAGCATTGCAGCCTATTAAATCCTAATCATTATCATTTAACAGATCAGCCGCCCATCAGCCAGGCATGAACCCAGGCTGGGAAGGCAAATGCAACGGGGCTTGTTAGAGGTGAGGAGTGGCGCATTCCAGGTATCTGCCAGGTACATACCGGGTATTTGCTCGAATAAAGTGTGTCGGTGCAGTAGTTAGATTGTCCATCCCCTTTATTAATTTGGTGGCTCTTCTCTACACTCTCTCTAGTTCCATAATGTCTCTTCTAATGATTGGTGCCCAAAATTGCACTCCATATTCAAGGTGTGGTCTTACTAATGCTTTGTAAAGGGGCATAATTATGTTTACTTCCCTTCCATCCATTGCCCGTTTGATGCAAGATAAGATCTTGTTTGCCTTTGCAGCTACTGCATACTTTGGGCACTATTGCTAAGCCTGCTGTCTACAAGCACTCCCAAATCCTTCTCCATCAAGGATTCCCCCAATTTATCCCCATTTAATTTGTAATTTGCCTTTTTAATCTTGCATCCTAAATGCATAACCTTACATTTATCTGTATTAAACATCATCTGCCATTTACCTGCCCACATTTCCAGTCTCTCCAAGTCCTTCTGAAGAGAAATTACATCCTGCTCTGATTCTATCACCTTACACAATTTAGTATCATCAGCAAAGATGGAGACTTTGCTCTCAATGCCAATCTCAAGCGTAGTGGATTAAATACTTCTCCCACAGCACTTTGGCTACTGTGAGAGCTTTCTGATCCCTTTTTGGGAAAGCTTGGGCGTATCGAGTGTAGTGATCGGCACTATCAGGATGTCCTCGATGCCCTTCAAGTCTGCCTCAATACAGAGAAAGTGCATGCAGACTAGGTTCATGGGACTGGAGCTCTTTAAGGGGCCCATTGGGTCTGCGGGTGTAGGCAGTTATTCCTCTGGATACACCGCAGGCACTTTTTACAGTAGCATTCTACTGACTCCCTCATTTTGGCCAGAAGAACTGGTCTCTCACTAGACCGAAGGTCTTGACTATGCCCATATGTCCATGCTCATCATGCAGTGATCATGGAACCTGGTATTCCAAGCATTGTTGCAGTAGCAGTTGTCTCCTATCAGGGTGGTTATGGTACGGGACGACCCTGTAGAGGAGACCACGCTCTATGCGGAACTTGTCCCATTACCTCATGATGACCGCGACTGTGTCGGTAGGAGCGCACTTCACCAGGGAAGGGTTGTTCTGTTGAATGGTCTCGCGTATAGCTCTAGCCACTGGGTCACACATCTGGTACTTCATCAAGTCTTTCCATTCTAGGATGGTATCCTGGGTTATTGACATGCCTTCTGGATGGCAGTAGGTGGCAGGGAGTGCCATGGACTGACATCCCAGCGAGTTGGCTACTCTTACTTCAGAGAACACCACCTTGTCCTCCATTATTGAGGCCGTTGAACACATCAATCCCAGGTCCATGATTTCTTCCCACGGGCTGTCGTCCGGTGTTGCGCTCAGTCCAGGTATTCTGGACAGAGAATTGACTCCGATGTTTAAGGGCCCTGGCTTGTACTTGAGGGTGAACTGGTAGTTTGAGAGTGCCGCCAGCCACCTGTGGCTGGTGGCGTCCAGTTTGGCGGATGTCAGGATATAGGTCAACGGGTTGCTGTCCATCCATACTTCGAAAGAGACATAGTATGAGTAGTCATGGAGTTTTTCGACAACTACCCACTCCAGTTTGTGAACCGGGTAGTTTTCTCGCTTGGTGTCAAGCTTCGGCTCACATACGCCACTGGGCGAAGGCCAGCAGACTACTTTTGGTGCAGTACGGCACCCAGCCAATTGAAACTGGCATCCACATGCAGGATATATACGGCTGCTCTGGATCAGCATAGGCCAAGACTGGTGCTTCTATATGACTTTTCTTGAGGCCAGTGAATGCCTTTTCGCAGGCGGACATCCTCTTGTCTCCGAATAGTGTTTGTGGAGATGTGGCCTTCTGCCGAGGTTCCTCTGGGTATATCTTCAGGAGATTATTGAGGAACTTGGCTTTGCTGGAGTAGCCTTCCATGAAGCGGCGGTAGTACCCGCAGAACCCCAGGAAGGATCGCAACTTCATCACATTGTCCAGTTTGGGCAAGTTCACTACGGCTTCAACTTTAGCGGGGTCGGGTGAGGGTGTAACCAGGCCATCAATAAAGGTATTATGGCCGGCTGGTTACCTCTGATCCATGTTTGTGGTTTTAGAGTGTCAGCTCTTGAACCTTTCTGTTGTATATGCCATGTATGTGATTGTGCAACAATAAATAATGTATGTATGTGTTTTTCCTATCCAGGGGTGCTAGAAAGCAGAGATTGCTAGGCTATTAGTTCCAAGGGGTGTTTATGGATAAAGTTTTGTCAGAATGTGTCTAGATAGCAGGGTTTCAGAGTTGCGGGATACCCCAAAAATGTACCCAGGAATCAGGATGGATTCTCGGATACATTGAGATACACTGCCCCAGCAAAATCTCCCCTTGAAAAAACATTCCGCGACTCACCGCTAGGACTCCCTGCTTCAGCACAGACCAGAAAGGTAAGCAGGGCATAGGGGTATGAGGGGAAATGTCCTCGGGCGCGTCACTCTGCTCCCAGCTCCACGACGTATGTTACGTGAAAAATAGAAGAGAAAGGGGAGGGCCACAATAAAAAACGAGTGACGTCACTGAGGAAGCATTGGCGAAACGCGTCTGACGTTTTTTGGTCCTTCCAAGCCACCGTAGCGAGGAGTTTTCTTTCCCTGTATCCTGGCCCAGCATCTAGCCGTCTGCGCATGCGCACGCGCAACGGAGTAACGAAGCTGAAAACTACATCTGTGGAGGAGATAGGCGGCCGGAGGAGAACATAGCCTGTGCACGGGCCTTAAGTATCCATACTGCAGCCAGAATTATCCCCATATACAGATACAAAGACCTTCTGCCAGCAGGGATCAGCCGAGAAGCAACACTGCAACCCAGAGAGGGATATACTGTGGAGCCCGGCGACATCTCCTTTCTATGCTTGAAAATATCGGTCGCTTGTAAGTTTTAAATCTCATGCACCCATTGTCTAATTAAATTGTATTACACTATTTTGTTTTTCCCTTTTATTTTTTGTCAAGGAAGATACCAGAGGGCACTTCCTCATCTACAACCTATGTCATTACATGCTGAGGCGAGAATACCAGCTCATGATATTAGAAATTCCATGTGAGTGTGTCTCTACCCTAAAAGTGTGTTCAATATCATTCTTCCCCTGTTTTCCCCTACCACCCCTCCCTTCCCACTCTAAAAATAAGAAGTGTGTATAACTTGGAGTTGTTTTTTATTGTGGCCCTCCCCTTTCTCTTCTATTTTTCACGTAACATACGTCGTGGAGCTGGGAGCAGAGTGACGCGCCCGAGGACATTTCCCCTTTTCTACCCATACTCATACAGAGGTTGGTGAATAACCTCTGAAAGACTCAGGCAGCGGAATCATTCTGTGGAAAGGACTGAAGCCATACCTTGAATAGTAGGCAAAAAACTTTTTTGGCGCGAATTTTCTCTCTTTTTTTTCATAGGGGTATGAGGTATCCCCAGAACAGTATCGGGGTCCCCACAGTAACAAAAGTTTCCCCAGTTCCATGCCCAGTTCCCCAGAATCAGTATAGAGGTTCTGGGGGGTACTTCAACCATATATGAGGATGCAAGGGTTTTTAAAAAATGTAAGTCCAGTTTTTCGAAAGGGAATGAGATACAGCCCTGAGAATGAACCTATGCGTTTTTTTCATTCTAACGAAGTTTGGTTTTCATAAGGGAGTGAGCTATAGCTCTGGGAATGAACCTAAGCATCTTTTCATTCTACTTTGGGACTTAGAAGAAATATGGGGAAAATATTTCTATTTCATAATGTTTAATAGCCCATAGGGCTATGAGTATTTTAAAGTCTAAGTCAGGTTTGCAGTGTGTGACGGATATGGCTAGTGGGAATAAAAGAAAAGAGTCCAATTGTACCCTTCAAATAAGGTATATTTTATTAAACAGGTAAGTTTAAAATGTATTATGCTTAAGCGTTGTAAAATACAGTGGCGGCCGCCTTTAGCCTCGTGCGGCCGTAGCGGCGCAACTCTGATAACCGCGGACAGATGTATTTTGTTTTTTTTTTTCCTGAGTGTATTGCGGTATTTTAGCGCTCGTAATATTAGCATTTTATTATCGCTGTCTGCATTACTGCAATACCGTCTAAAAACTCAGGGGGGGCGTTCGCGAGCTGTTGTTTTCGAAGTCTAATACTTTAGCAGTTCAACCTACGTCAGTACACAGTCTGCGTATGCGTGCGCAGTAATTGAAATTTGCGTATTTATACATGCATTTGCAGTGCTGTATGTCTCATTTGAAAATTGTTGAAACGCATAGGCGTGTACAGTACTGTAACAGTATCACATTTCGGCATATACAGCGCTCTCCCCTCGCTCACCCCCGCACACACACAGGATCATTTACTGCACTGCAGTATTTCAACTTCTTATCTTCTCTACAGTGCAGTATACCTCTCCCACATCATGGGATGGGAGCTACAGTACATAGCTGATGATTACTGCTCATGCGTCTGTAAGTTCACCACTGCTTGTTTGCGAAGTTCAAGAGTGAGTGACCAAAAAAAATATATATATATATTTTTTCTCCTCGTTTTTTATTTTTATTTTCTCTACAAGCCTGCCTAAACCATCTTGATATTACGATATTCAATCTGTGCTGTAGCTTTTGACTGCGACGCTGTGCGTTTGACTGCACATGGTTGATTTGTGTGCTTTTTATGTACTGTATTTGGGGGTGTAGGGATCAAATTATTATGATAACCTGCCTTTTGAAAATATGCCATTTCTTTGAACTGCAGTACAGCTAATCCTTCATGCAGCTGTACCCTGTACCCCCCTCCCCCCCCACACACACACAAGGCTCACTCAAGGATTTGAACCTCTTATCGACAGACACCTCTCCAGAGCCATTGCGTTTCTAAAGCTTGCCATTGTGTTTTTAATCGTCCCTAGCCGAGCATCACCTCTCTGCGCCTGCATGCCTAATTTTCCTATTGTTGGCTTAGTCACCTCTCTGTAATCCTCTTTGGGAAGGGAGCTATCTGATGATTACTGCGCATGACTCACCCATCCACCCCCCCTAACCTTTTGAGGCTTTGTTTACGGTAACGCTTTTGAAAATCCCGTCTCGAATTTGATATGTAAATCTGATTTGCACAGCACTGTGAAATTGAGAGTTAAAAAAAATATTATCTGATTCATGTTGTTGATGCAGTAAATTACCCCTTTTTGTCATTCTTTCTTTTTCTTTGGTGTAGGTGTGGGGGGTTTCAATGATTATGATTATCATGAATGTAAATAAATATTTATTTTATTTTTATCAGGAACAAAAAAAACAAATATAAAAATAGTCATGAATAATACAAAATGCAGTCTTTATTCAGTTCTTCTGTCAGATGGAAATTGAGGGCCGGTGGATAATCTTGAATAATACACATTGATAATATTATTAATTAATAATATATAATATATAATAATATATATATATAATAATATAATTTTTTCCGTCTTTATCTTCTTCCTCATTCTGTGTACAGTACAGTAGTTCATTGAGAGAGGAGATGTTTTGTGTACATCATGCAGAAAAAGGGGAGAACACAGGGGGGAGCACAGGTTTGAGAAATGTAACACGTACATATTCAGTGTCAATGGAATATGAAATGCTCCTAGTTTGATAGGTGCATGGGTGGTGTTTTGAAGAATAAAGTAATAACTTAAACACTTACACGGCCTTGTGTAAGCGCTGTCACGTAAGTGTCTCTTTCCTCTTCACCTTGCTTCTTCCTTCTTTTTTCTTTCTTTCTTTGCCGTTCTATAGTTGTTCTGCTGCTTTTTTCCAAACGCATGTCCATTCAAACTCTCAGTGAGGTTCAGTCGTGTGATGTCGCCCTCGGAGCAAGGAATAAATAAGACATTTTGAGGGACAAATAAAACAAATATACAATAAGTGCTATTCAGGTGATTATACGCAAAATATGCAGTAAATCCTGCAAGCACTCACACGGGCAAGTGTGAGTGCAGTCCTGGGGGAAGGTATCTTTATCCTCCTTCTACGTATAAAGTTCTTGATAATGAACTTCAATCCTCCAACACAATAAGTAAATTGATGGGGAAAGGGGGAGAAAATAATGAATAAAGCTAAAACAAAGATACTCACACGGCCATGTGTGAGCTCACACGGTGGATAGGTATCTTTGAAGCTCCTGCTTATCAGACCAATGTTACTTCCACGCAACAAATGGACAGAACGAGATGTTCTGAACTGATAAAGGCTTTATTGGACATAGATCATAAAAAATATTTTAAAAAACAGTTTAAAAACAGTTTAAAACAGTTTAAAAAACACTCGGTTTGGACAACCAAATGTTGCACAAAAAGCCAGTCCTTGCGGGAACTTGCGTAGGTAGCTAGGTCCTCAGCTGACTCTGCCCGCATCCGGGCGTTGAGCTGTGTCCCTGCTTCCTATTCCCGACGGTGGCTGTGAACATCCAAAAGGCTCTAGGGTTTTGAGCAACGCATTTCGCCCTCGTATGGGCTTCCTCAGGCTCCGTAGTATGGTTTGGCTGGGGCTCCTGGGAATATATATAGTCCCTCAGTAACCAATCCTACCGTCTCCCTAGAACCACCTCCCCTCTCACTTAATCCTCCAACCCTTGACGTTCCGGAAAAAACGAATGTTCCCTAAAATAAATTTTTACTTACAAGAATGATTTTTAAATTTTTAAAAAAAAATATGTATATATTTCATCTACTCCGAACAATTTAATATTTCTTACTTCACCTAGGGGTCTGAACATAGATAAAGACCTTGGAGCCTTCATCTAGTATCCAGTCCCACCTCTACACAAATCAGGTCGTACACACATCATCCGGTGGAGTCACCTTAGGACTGCCATCTCATTTTATTCATTTTAAACATAGGGCATACTTAGTGCTAGATGGAAGTGTAAGCTACTTGCTTCTAACATTTATTTGAAGATATATGCTACATGTACACTGACACATTTTTATGATCTATTTCAGATACAATCAACTTTTTATCAACTGTATATCGACTCCCCTGGAGCCTTGCATATTGCCAAATAAGATTTTTTGAGACAAGACATTTGTTTTAAGGACATTCCTAATTGGTGTTACATTGGAATCGATTTGGAATTTTTGCAATGGATATTTAGCTTGATTCCGTTTGGGGCTAGTAGGCTCTTCAGATACGGAATTCTTTACAAATTTTAATTTTTGAAGTAAGAAATATTAAATTGTTCGGAGTAGATGAAATATATACATATTTTTTTTTAAAAATGTAAAAATCATTCTTGTAAGTAAAAATGTATTTTAGGGAACATTATTTATCGATATCAATGTATTTTTAGCTATGCCTATATGAATTATAGCACATAGGATTTTAAAATGACATATTTTAAAATGAGATATTTAGCATTAGTTCATCTATGGAGGACTGATTGTATGCCTTTTTTAGCAGCAATTATCTGCATCACAATAGTTTCCCAATGAACTGACTTTATCCTTACATTAAGGGGAAATGTAATGTGTTTATGTATGGCCAAATGAATTAAGACCAGACAATATGAGTTTACTATTAACTGATGTGTATAACACTAATGAGTAGGAACTGAAGCATGTACAACCACCCATGTATGAAGCTCATAAGATAGGACACTATAGGATCACATGTGCCTCACAAAGATTTTTAAACAGCAAGTATTTGCAGATAATTTAAGTCCTAGAATTGCACTATGATTGGCGCGATGGTAGTGATTACTACCCGCTCTTTGAAAATGCGTTTTTTCCGGAACGTCAAGGGTTGGAGGATTAAGTGAGAGGGGAGGTGGTTCTAGGGAGACGGTAGGATTGGTTACTGAGGGACTATATATATTCCCAGGAGCCCCAGCCAAACCATACTACGGAGCCTGAGGAAGCCCATAAGAGGGCGAAACGCGTTGCTCAAACCCCTAGAGCCTTTTGGATGTTCACAGCCACCGTTGGGAGTAGGAAGCAGGGACACAGCTCAACGCCCGGACGCGGGCAGAGTCAGCTGAGGACCGAGCTACCTACGCAAGTTCCCGCAAGGACTGGCTTTTTGTGCAACATTTGGTTGTCTAAACTGAGTGTTTTTTAAACTGTTTTATATATATTTTTTATGATCTATGCCAAATAAAGCCTTTATCAGTTCAGAACATCTCGTTCTGTCCATTTGTTGCGTGGAAGTAACATTGGTCTGATAAGCAGGAGCTTCAAAGATACCTATCCACCGTGTGAGCTCACACATGGCCGTGTGAGTATCTTTGTTTTAGCTTTATTCATTATTTTCTCCCCCTTTCCCCATCAATTTACTTATTGTGTTGGAGGATTGAAGTTCCTTATCAAGAACTTTATACATAGAAGGAGGATAAAGATACCTTCCCCCAGGACTGCACTCACACTTGCCCGTGTGAGTGCTTGCAGGATTTACTGCATATTTTGCGTATAATCACCTGAATAGCACTTATTGTATATTTGTTTTATTTGTCCCTCAAAATTTCTTATTTATTCCTTGCTCCGAGGGCGACATCACATGACTGAACCTCACTAAGAGTTTGAAGGGACGTGTGTTTGGAAAAAAGCAGCAGAACAACTATAGAACGGCAAAGAAAGAAAGAAAAAAGAAGGAAGAAGCAAGGTGAAGAGGAAAGAGACACTTCCGTGGCAGCGCTTACACAAGGCCGTGTAAGTGTTTAAGTTATTACTTTATTCTACAAAACACCACCCATGCACCTATCAAACTAGAAGCATTTCATATTCCATTGACTCTGAATTTGTACGTGTTACATTTCTCAAACCTGTGCTCCCCTCTGTGTTCTCCCCTTTTTCTGCATTTACAAGGATCCTGGATAGGTCCTACGGGGGTCATAGAGTCATAGGAAGAGACTACGAAAGCAGCAACGTACCTTAGTTACTGTATAAGGTCGTTAAGTTTCATTACACATTTATTTTTACATTGTACTTCATCTAGAGGGAGCGCCCGGGTACTTTTTTCTTTGTGTACATCATGACTGCAGTTTGGATACTGTACACTTAACTGTACAAACAGTTCACAAACTTTACACGATACCTCCCCTCTTCCCCAGTCCATCCTTTTTTTCTGAAAAGACAAGAAAACAAAAAATTAGTGCAGTTATGTGCATACTGTATTATGGCATTGTGTGCTGTATACACTGGCGACACACTTTATTCGAGCTCGGCTAGTCCCACGAATTCGGGTATACCCGGGTGTATTGAGGTTTGTGACTGTTTTCTGCCCGAGTGCATTGGGTTATTTTCCAGGCAGGGATTGAAGCATTTTATTCCCGCTGGCTGCAATACTGCACAGTATATATATATATATATACTGCATTACAATTCATGAATTTATGCCATCTGGTAGACACGCGAAGCATTGCAGCCTATTAAATCCTAATCATTATCATTTAACAGATCAGCCGCCCGTCAGCCAGGCATGAACCCAGGCTGGGAAGGCAAACGCAATGGGGCTTGTCAGAGGTGAGGAGCGGCGCATTCCAGGTATCTGCCAGGTACATACTGGGTATTTGCTCGATTAAAGTGTGTCGGTGCAGTAGTACTATTAAACTAGTCTATACTGGAACTACTGTATACTGTGACTACTGTTAAATACTATGTAACCAGATGGCTGGTGCTGCTCTCTCTGGAAAGAAAAAAATTGAGCAGTTAGGTGCATACTGTATTATGGCATTGTGTACTGTATAGCTACTCCATATTGGACTACAGTATGCAGTTAGTACTGTCAAACTAGTCTATACTGGAACTACTGTATACTCGGACTACTAGAAAATAAAAAATCTGTGCCATACTTACCTGTATCATACTGTACTTACAATACTACAGTACAGTACTATACCATACTACCTTCCTGATGCTTGCCCATTACACGCGATCACAATGGGCAACACAGTCGCAAAATGGTCAATATATTTATTGCATCGTTCCACGGTGAGCACATCGTTCCAAAAACTCAGTATGCCTTGCGCCAACTCATCCTTTTTGGAGGGTTTCACGACTTTTCGGATATGGTAATCCAGCTGATGCCAGACCATTTCGATAGGATTGAAGTCTGGCGATCTGTCATTGGAACGGGAAAAAAAGGACAATTAGTTTAAGAGATACAGTGCACAGTAAAAACAGTGGTAAAAAATGAGACACGGTTACCGCACTTACTCCGCTGGCGTCTTCACCCAGTTGATACCGCACTCAAGGATATGCGCTATTGACGCGGTGTGCTTCAGATCGTTGTCCTGGTAGAAACGGTGACCATCCGGGAACTCACGTGTGATGTATTCCACAATCTCAGGCACAATTATATCTTGGAAGAAAGCTTTATTCATGATTCCTATAACAAGAAAAGTGCTCAAAAAAACTGCACACTAGTACAGTACAGTGCGTAAGGCAAAAGCGTGTGACATACATTTTACTGTACCTTCAAAGATGACGATGCATCCTGGTCCACGCCTAGAGATGGCACCCCACACATGCATCTTCACTGGGTGTTTTGGACGCGGCTTCATAGACAT
This sequence comes from Ascaphus truei, assembly GCF_040206685.1. NCBI lineage: Eukaryota > Metazoa > Chordata > Amphibia > Anura > Ascaphidae > Ascaphus > Ascaphus truei. The sequence continues at coordinate 141,822,407 of NC_134486.1, read as the reverse complement.
GCGACCTTTTTTGTGGAATGCAAAGGTGGCAAATCTCTCCAGCGAAACAGTAGACTCGTCAGTGAAGATGCAATCCTGGAAAGCTTCTCCACTGTCGATCCATGCCTGGGCCTGGACCACTCTCTTGATTTTGTTAACGTCCCTTATCATAGGGTACGCTCTGTAATGACAAGGAATAAATAATTTTACAGGTACAGTACAGTTTCTTAAACAACACTTTTACCTCCTGTACTGTCCAGTGCTAACCTCACACGTCCATATTTCCACCCAATTCTGCGTCTCATCTTCTTTATGCTGGTCTCGGATACAGTGAGATTGTGATTTTGCTGCAGAGTGTATTTGACCCTTAGTGCACTCTTCTCATCACTCTCTTCACTTATTTTGTCGACCAGAAGAGTTGTCTCCTTACAATGTACAGAAAAACAACAATCCGGTAAGTTACAGTGCAGTAGGCCACAAGCACAGCACGTCATTTGCAGTAAAAATAGTATAAAATGAGATAGATCTACCCAATATACAGTATAGTTCTATTAATATGCAGCAATATAAACAATAGATATACTGTAGTTTTATAAATAAACCGAAATAACTATAAAATTAGATAGATCTATACAATATATAGTTCTATTAATATGCAGCAATATAAACAATAGATATACTGTAGTTATATAAATATATGGAAATAACTATAAAATGAGATAGATCTACAGAATATATAGTTCTATTAATATGCAGCAATATAAACAATAGATATACTGTAGTTACAGTATATAAATATACCGAAATAACTATAAAATTAGATAGATCTACACAATATATAGTTCTATTAATATGCAGCAATATAAACAATAGATATACTGTAGTTATATAAATATACCGAAATAACTATAAAATTAGATAGATCTACACAATATATAGTTCTATTAATATGCAGCAATATAAACAATAATAGATGAACTCTATTATATAGTTATATAAATACTTACGCGTTAGTTACCGTTTGTGTCCTCGTGCGTTTCCGTGTGCATGATAGCACACGGTTGTTGATGGCACAACGAGGCCAGAAGCAGCTAACCAGCGTTGGATATCTGCAATTCGTTGTCCGCTCGTGTATATCGCCTTAATTCTCATGCTGAGATCCTTTGAAATCTTTTTAACAGGCATTGCTGCGAGTAGAAAGAAATACAAACACAAGAATGTATATTCGATGTTTAGTCAATGTGTATTCAATGTGCAGTGAATCCACAAAATGGATGGTGTATTTATACGTTAATGACTCTGTGACAGGGTGAAGTCAACCCCTATCAGTTATGACTGGGAAACATATGTCTGAGTGCTTCATCCAGCACTCATAAGTGTTAACTCAGATGGAAGCTAGCTAATCATGATGTAAGTTGACACCTGAGAGCCAGCAAGGTAGATAAGGATCTTGTTACCAGCAGTAGCTGCCTGTCTCAGATGAGAGCACATGGATAGATGTGCTGCTAGCCAGAAGGATACAGCACACTACTTACTGCAGCCAAAGTAAGATTTCTTTCATTTGTTTGCATGACTGCTTAAAAAGACTCTTACGGTTTGGGTATGGTTTAGCCAGCCAGCCTGCTAGCTAGGACTGCTGTGTTAGTCAGTTTTCTCCCAACGTGGAGCATGATTTATTTGCTTAAAGGGACAGTGTACCCGCATGTTATGTTGCTGTGGAGAGATAAAGCCACTGAACGTTTTCATTTATCCTGAAACTACACGTGTGGACTGTTCCCTGACCTCGGCTACAGGTCGTCCTGCCACAGGTGGTGTCAGAAGTGGGATGCTGGACGGGCCCTGTATCTGAAGGGCCACACACATACACACACAGACGGGGAAAAAAAATGGAGACAATTTTTATTCAGTTCCTTGAGCAACAGCTCCAGCTAGCAGAGAAACAAGCTGAGCAACAGGCCCAGCAATCTGAGCGACATGCCCAGCAAGATGAGCGACAGGCCCAGCAAGATGAGCGACAGGCCCAGCGAGAGGAAAAGCTACACCAATTGCTGGCCGAAGGCCCAGCCCCAGGCAGACCAGGGATTCCAAATAACCCACCGGTGATGCTGCATAAAATGAAGCCAAACGAAGACCCAGAGGCATTTCTCCTCACTTTTGAAAGGGTAGCCACGGCCCATGGCTGGACAGTTGATCGCTGGGTAACGACTCCTAATAGGGGAAGCTCAGGCAGCCTACCAGGCTCTTCCAGCAGACGAGGCCATGGACTATCAGCAACTAAAGGCTGCTATTCTGGATTGCCTAGGCCTCACTCCAGAGACCTACCGACGGCAGTTCCGGACAGTCAAATATACAAACAGAGACAGACCCCGGGTCGTAGCCCACCGCTTAGTAGACTTATGTACCAGGTGGATACAACCGGAAAAACATGACAAGGCAGAGATCCTTGAACAGTTTGTGCTCGAGCAGTTCATACAGATTCTGCCCCCCTCCTCCCGCTCCTGGATAAAAAGACACGCTGCATTTTCCCTGGATTCAGCGGTCCGCTTGGTGGAAAACTTCCTGGACGACGACACCCAACAGGATAGCTGGGAACGGCCGGTACAAACACCAGTTGCTTCCGGTGATGCTAGAGGCAGGAGAGCAGACAATCGAGGGGTCTACAACCCGCCAGCTCGGGAGATCAAGTCAACCCGATCGGAAGACCCTTTCCCATCTCGGAGGGTTCCTGGTACAAACTCCCGCAGAGACGCCCATCCTGGGTCCGAGGCCACTGGATCACTCAAGGGAGGCCACCACCCACAGTATTCCCCGAGAACCTGGACTCCTGTCACCCACCCGGTAGAGAGGATAACTCCACCAACCAGAAGGGAGGACCCCATCCAACAGCGGAGAGGTCCAAACACCGAGCCCCGTCGAGAGTTTCCGCTGAAGACCGAGGTTGCGGATTCAGGAGATGATGAGATGGACTGTTCATATGGCAGAACCAATGCCACAGCTTGTCTCCGAGGGGACCACAATCCGTGGTTAATCCCAGCATCTCTGGAGGGGACAAAAGTAAACGCCATGCGGGACTCGGGCTTTGGAAAAACCCTGATCCTAGAGGGCCTAATTCCAAGCAATAGACTATCTTATGACTCTCCTTGGAATATCGAGTGTATCCATGGGGATACAAAGAGATACCCGACGGTGAACTTTACACTGCGTATCCAGGATCAAGAGGCTAGCCTACTAGTGGGAGTTGCTCCCTGGCTACCTGCTCCTGTTCTACTTGGCCGAGACTGTCCCTACCTCGAAACATTGTTGGCCCCTACTCCTACGGAGCCTACTTCTCTGGTACCGGAGAAGCCCGGAGACTTGTTCCCTTTTTCCCCAGAGATTTTTCCCCGTAGACACCATGTCCCAAAGACACGTAAACAGAGACGTGCGGAAAAAGAGGACTGGTTAAGAAAGGCTGGGACTCTTGGTAACATTAGTCAGCCCAAAGGACTGCAGGTCATGGCCGGGGATGACCAGGGTGGGGAACAGATAGATACAGGAATTTTGCCAGACCTGGATCTTCCTGACTTCCATCAGAGGCAGAGGGAGGACCCAGCTCTGGCTAGACAATATGAGAAGGTGGTACAGGTCAACAACAAGATAATGGATGAACAGGGTGTAAAAGTGTTTCCACATTTTGAACTGTTGAATGACATTCTATATCGTGTGAATAAGGTTACACAAACAGGGGAGGTCATTCGACAGATGCTAGTCCCTAAAGGGTTGATTAAAACTGTGTTCACCCTAGTCCATACTCTCCCATGGGGTGATCATTTGGGCAGAGATAAAACCACGGACCGCATCTCGTCCTGGTTTTACTGGCCAGGCATATATGGTGACATCATGAAACTATGTGAGACATGTCCTGAATGCCAGTTAACTAGCCAAAAAGGACAGAAGCCGGCTCCCTTGGTTCCTCTGCCCTTGGTAGCCGTCCCATTCGAGAGAATTGGGGTAGATCTGGTCGGACCTTTAGAACCCTCTGCGAAGGGACATAAATTTATACTCGTTGTGGTAGATTATGCCACCAGATATCCTGAGGCCTTCCCTCTGAGATCAGCCACTGCTAAACAGGTTGCTCACAGGCTGTTAGAACTGTTCTCTAGGGTAGGACTTCCCCATGTAATGTTAACTGACCAGGGAACAAATTTCATGGCAAAGTTAATGCAGGATGTCCTAAAGTTATTGGAGGTAAAATCCGTCCGGACCTCAGTCTACCATCCTCAGACTGATGGATTGGTAGATCGGTTTAACCGTACTTTAAAAAAAATGCTTAGGAAGTTTGTGGACACTGAAAAGCAAGCTTGGGATGAACTTCTCCCTTTCCTGTTGTTTGCGGTACGAGAAGTTCCCCAATCATCCACAGGCTTCTCCCCGTTTGAGCTCCTATATGGACGCCAACCTTGGGGTTTTCTCGACCTACTGAAGGAATCCTGGGAGGAGGAGCCTTCCCCCTCCAAGAATACCCTTCAGTATGTCATAGACCTTAGAAACCGCCTAGACATGATAGGTCGGTTTGCTAAGGAAAACCTCAAATCTGCCCAAGAACGTCAAGAGAGGCAGTACAACCAAAATGCTTGCTTGAGGGTCTTCAAACCTGGGGACCAAGTGATGCTACTACTACCGACATCAGAGAGTAAACTCCTTGTGAAGTGGCAGGGTCCTTTCCAAGTTCTCCGCCGCACCGGGGAGGTGAACTATGAGATCTCTCAACCAGGGTCCAGGAAAGGTAAACAAATCTACCACGTGAACCTCCTGAAACCCTGGAAAATGATGAGATCGCTGTTCATCCACCCTCGGGAAGGAGAGACGGATTTGGGTCCGCAGCTTCCAAAGGGTAGTACGTACAATGACCATCAGGTTCCCATGGGAGGGCAGTTAACAACGGAACAAAGGTCAGACCTACTAGAATTATGTGACCAGTTCCCAGATTTTTTTCGGAGCTGCCAGGGCAGACTAATTTAGTGTCCCATAGGATTGAGACAGAACCTGGCGTAAAAGTACGGTCCCGTCCCTATAGATTGCCAGAGGGCCGAAAAGACCTGGTAGAGAGGGAGATAATAGACATGTTGGAATTGGGCGTGATCGAGGAGTCCCACAGCGAATGGTGTAGCCCTATCGTGTTGGTCCCTAAACCAGATGGGAAGGTGAGGTTTTGCGTGGATCTGCGAAAGGTAAATGCTGTATCCAGATTGATGCATATCCAATGCCTAGAGTGGATGAATTGCTTGACTCGCTTGGGAAAGCAGAGAATATCTCTACCCTAGATCTCACGAAAGGATATTGGCAGATACCTCTAGCGGAAGAATCCAAATGCAAAACTGCCTTCGCCACCCCTCTCGGGTTATACCAATTCGTCACTGTGCCATTTGGATTACATGGGGCTCCAGCCACATTCCAAAGGTTAATGGACAAGGTACTACGACCCCATAGGGCATATGCCGCGGCCTACTTGGATGACATTATCATCTATAGCAGACACTGGCAGTCTCATATAAAAAGGTTAAGGGCAGTCCTAACGTCCTTAAGAGATGCAGGGCTCACTGCAAATCCAAAAATATGTGCCCTGGGTAAATCATCTACAAAGTACTTGGGCTATGCTGTTGGGGGAGGGATAGTAAGGCCACTAGCTAGCAAGGTGGCCGCCATAAAGGAAGTCCCCACCCCACAGACAAAGACACAGGTCCGCTCCCTTTTGGGGTTAGCAGGGTATTACCGGCGATTTATCCCCAATTTTTCAGAAATATCTGCACCCCTAACAGATCTGACAAAAAAGAGTGCCCCGACCCAAGTTAAATGGTCTTGGGAGTGCCAAGACGCCTTTGACATGCTAAAAAAGTGCCTGTCAGAGGGCCCCGCTCTTCGGAGCCCAGATTCTAAAGAGCCCTTCATCATCCAGACGGATGCCTCAGAGGTAGGACTGGGAGCAGTGCTGTCTCAGCAATTTGATGGTGTTGAACACCCCATACTGTTCATCAGCCGAAAGCTGTTCCCAAGGGAAGTGAGGTATTCTGTTATTGAGAAGGAGTGCCTCGCTGTAAAATGGGCAATTGAGGCCTTGAGACATTATGTCGCCGGAGTACACTTCACCCTGGTCACTGACCATGCGCCCTTGAAGTGGTTGAACACCATGAAGGACACAAATCCAAGGTTGACCAGGTGGTATATGGCCCTCCAACCCTTCTCTTTTGATATTCAGCATAGACCTGGAAAAGACCATGGAAATGCTTTTGTCAAGAGGAGTGGAAGGTCGGGCTTCAGCCGTGTGGGACACTAGCCACACACAAACAGGGGAGGTATGTGACAGGGTGAAGTCAACCCCTATCAGTTATGCCTGGGAAACATATGTCTGAGTGCTTCATCCAGCACTCATAAGGGTTAACTCAGGTGGAAGCTAGCTAATCATGATGTAAGCTGACACCTGAGAGCCAGCAAGGTAGATAAGGATCTTGTTACCAGCAGTAGTTGCCTGTCTCAGATGAGAGCACATGGATAGATGTGCTGCTAACCAGAAGGATACAGCACACTACTTACTGCAGCCAAAGTAAGATTTCTTTCATTTGTTTGCATGACTGCTTAAAAAGACTCTTACGGTTTGGGTATGGTTTAGCCAGCCAGCCTGCTAGCTAGGACTGCTGTGTTAGTCAGTTTTCTCCCAACGTGGAGCAGGATTTATTTGCTTAAAGGGACAGTGTGCCCGCATGTTATGTTGCTGTGGAGAAATAAAGCCACTGAACATTTTCATTTATCCTGAAACTACACGTGTGGACTGTTCCCTGACCTCGGCTACAGGCTGTCCTGCCACAGACTCACATTAGAGTATGCCCACTTTCAACACCTGTACCTCGTGACCATGTATAAAAGATTACACACTTTGCATAGCCCACCACTCGATGATCTTTATCTGAACTTGCCCTTGTCCAGATACTGCATTGTGCCATCTGCTTCCATGGATCAACCCCGATTCTATGGACGCAGGAAGCCACTCGCCTCTGCCGTGCCTGTCACACAGAATAAGCGAAAGGCGGCAGCCGTTTCCAAGCCAAGGCCAAAGCAACAGGCTAAGGCTAATAAAGAAAACCTTCTGTTGACCCCAAAAGCTAATGGTTTTAATACACGTAAGCCTTATTATGTCAAGAAGAAATACGGTGATGAACACTCAACGCAAAACCAATGGCAGCCAACCCATCGAACCCGCAGACCACTTCCTCCAATACGCTTCGACGACTCTGCCGGAAATCTACAGCCCATCTTACCCACTACTCGTCCACGACGCTGCCGCCGCTCTCCCGGAAATTTACAGCCCATCTTCTCCACTAGTCGTCCACGACGCTGACGCCGCTCTCCCGGAAACCCACAGGCCATCTTCGCCACTGCTCTTCGACGATGCTGCCGCTGGTGCCCCTTAAATCCACGGGTCACTTTCTCCATTACGCTTAGACGACTCTGCCGCTTCTCGCCCGGAAATCCACAGGTCACTTTCTCCATTCCTCTTCGACGACGCTGCCGCTTCTCCTCTCCCGGAAATCCACAGGTCACCTCCTCCATCCTTCTTCGACGACGCTGCTGCTTCTCTCCATGGAACCCCCATCTCATCCTCCATAGCACCCATCCACCAAGATGTCCACAGCATGCCATGCACAAGAACCAGCTCGTTAGACCGCATGCTGAATGGGTTAAGTGTGGATATCCCCGGGAACTCTACTGTGCAGGTAAAGATAGATCTGCTTTTGGAGACCATGTTAAATATGGATCAACGGATGCAGAAGATGGATCAACGGATAAAGAAGATGGATCGACGGATGGAGAAGATAGAGACTGACATAGCGGAATACATAATTTGCTCGGTGTTGATGCCCCTGTATCCCCGACGCCGGAGCAGCAGGGTGGCATGGATGTGATGAATGGGACCTTCGACCACCTTCTAACACCAAGCACACCCCCTCCACCAGAAGAATTTATGTACATGTATGCCGTTGAGGAGGAGGATAACATGACAACCCTGTCAAGAACACGCCAGGAGACAGCATTTTTTAATAACACCATACTGTTGTGCTGTACATGTTTTGACTCTCTGTACTTTAATAAAGGAGACGTTGCGTGTTTTAACTTGTATTAATAAAGAAATGTTTTTACTAACTGTACACAAGACCTGCACAATTCCAGTTCTCGAGGGCCGCAAACAGGCCCGGTTTTCCTGAAAACCGGGCCTGTTTGTGGCCCTCGAGGACTGGAGTTGTGCAGGCCTGACTGATTGTTCTGTACACCATCCTACTGTAAATGTTTTGACTTTCTGTACTTTAATAGAGGAGATGTTGCGTTTTTTAAATTTTATGAATAAAGAATTTTTTTTAATAACACCATACTGTTGTGCTGACTGTAAACCATACTAACATAATACATGTAGAATAAATGCATACTTTTTATTTTTTCGGGTTTATTATACAGTATATATAAAAATGTATTGTACAGTATACTGTATGGTCTGAAAACATCAGCATACTGTTTCAGGTATTCTATCCTAATCAATAACAACGGCCACTAAACTGTAGACTCCAGTACGTGTTTTTTTTTTTACTCAGGTTCAGCAATGTGCAGGCATTGTAACACATAGCGATATGATCCTTCGAAATCCCTCCATTTGCCATTTTCCGCATGAGATGACAAAGTTTTCTTTTCTGAGGAACAAAAAAAAAGTAAAAGTATACTGTAATGGTCAGTCCCCTAAAGAAGTTCCCACAGTCAGTCCCACCAATAATTTTCTCAGGGGGCATCTCCTGTTCACATGCGCATGCGCCTACCGTCGATGTGATGACATGCATATGCGTTTCAAGAAGGTTCCAATGCACATGCGCCTAGCTTTTCACCAATTGTGCAGTATCTACTGTAGAAGCCGCTCAGCCAATGATATTGCTTACAGGAGAATCGCTTGACTTTTGAATCGCACTGATATTGATATTTTCAAAATAAAATAAATAGAATAAAATACAGCAACATTACTCACCATAGACTTTCCCAATCAGCAGGCGAGGAGCCACTGCCAGTCCCGTATTCTTGATCATACACGTCGTTGACAGGTGACAGCGGGACTACTACACCTGTAGTCAGCTGATGAGGCTGGAAATCGCTTAGGTACATGCAAGCTTGCTCGAAACTGTACGCGAAATCTGGCTCAGGCTGCAGGTATCCGGGCGGGGACAGACAGCAAGGGTTGTCGGTCACCAGGTTTTCACTGTTTTAACACGACCTTTCGCCTTTTGCTGTCTCCATGATCATAGATACTGGAAAAACCTGGTGAAACACACCAATACCCTCCAATAAAATCGGGATCAATACGAAAAAAACATGGATAGCTACATAAGTTTTTCCTTATTGCACGCTTCCACACATGAGCATCTGGCGAAAATTTGTAAAAGTCATAGTTTTCGATAAAATACTGATAAATTTGAACAACTGTTGTCATCTTATCATCTGTTGCATTAATCGCGGCCCATATTAAATAAGCGTACGTTCTGTCGGGTTTTTGGAACACGGACTGCAGTTGTGCACTCATGTCGGGACTCTCAGGACAATAGAACACCAGACACTGAGCATTTAGTTTTAATATGAAAAGCCTAAATTGATACATTATTGTAACTTCTTCCTTCAGTCCCAAGGCCAATTTACAATGGACCACTGTGGTATTTTTTTCAAACACCTGCAAGTCGACACATTACTGAAGCGCATGCGCATTTCAATTCATGAATATCTGCCATCGCGAAGAATTGCAACCAATTAAATCCGAACCATTATCAATAAACACATCAACCGCGCATCAACCGCGGGTGTGAATGCAACATGAATGCGGTATGAATGTGGTCAGAATGCGGCATGAACATGGTGAAGTGCGGTGAAGTGCGTGGCATTCGGAAAAAAATCCCGGAAAAATTCGGAGATGTTGGAGAATAAAATGGGCCGCGGCTGTATGAGCTGGGGACTTTCAAGCCCTGGAAGCCAAGAGACCATGTGGCTATTAAGTTTGGTGCCAGTAAGTCTGCTCAGGTCCTGGATATGAAGCCTCAGAAGTTGCCAAGGTGTGAAAGCCATTTGGGCACCGGAGATATGCTCAAATACACATGTCCTAGAATGAATGGTGGTCCCAGACCACCAATTGCCCAAAGCCAGACTGTGAAGAGCCTAACTCAGCGGGTGACTTCTGACTTAATCCGAATCCGTGCTTGCTGGCTTAGATAGACTGGCAATGCTCTGATTGGCTGGTAGGATTTTTCCCAGGCTTGGATTGGCCGGAGTATTTCATGAATGAATCTGAAATACTATAAGATAGCCAGCAGCCAATCCTGTTGTGAGATTCTAAGCACCAAGACAGCAGCGGCAAATTTGAAATCACCAAAAGGTGCTCTTGGAAAAATAGACGCGAGCTGGCTTCAGAAATTTCGGGGCCAAGTTCTGAGAAGAGAACGTAGCGGTCGCGGCTGGAAATACAAGCCGAAAAGAGTACCAGGACATTTAGTACTATCTCCCGGTCAAGGGATTTTGGCATCTCAGAAGGGATACCGTGGTGGCGGCAGCAGCTTTTTTCCGATATGAGTTCCAAGACTTTCGGGCTAAGTCCTGATCAACCTTAAGACTTTGTTTTATGGACTGTTTCGCCTGGGAAAGGCTAGTTTTGCAGCCCAGAACCCCAGTAAGTGTGTTTTCTCTTGTATTTTGTACGTCTGTTTCAATGGAATAAATTACAATTTGTTTTACTATTTGGTTTTGCTCAGTGCTATGATCCCAGTATAATGGTGTAAATGCCTGGTCTCCTGTGATAGCTAGCCTCTCCTTCTGCAGACACTATGTGGCCCACGTAGGTGACCGATGTGCGACAGAACCGATATTTATCCAGGGACAATTTCAGGCCTTTTTTACTCAGTCTAGTTCCTCGTACTCTTCGAGAGTTCTTTCAAACACGATGATGTCATCAAGATAGACTATTCATACTGCACCGACACACTTTATTCGAGCAAATACCCGGTATGTACCTGGCAGATACCTGGAATGCGCCGCTCCTCACCTCTGACAAGCCCCGTTGCATTTGCCTTCCCAGCCTGGGTTCATGCCTGGCTGATGGGCGGCTGATCTGTTAAATGATAATGATTAGGATTTAATAGGCTGCAATGCTTCGCGTGTCTACCAGATGGCATAAATTCATGAATTGTAATGCAGTATATATATATGTAGTGTGCAGTATTGCAGCCAACGGGAATAAAATGCTTCAATCCCTGCCGGAAAATAACTCAATGCACTCGGGCAGAAAACAGTCACAAACCTCAATACACCCGGGTATACCCGAATTCGTGGGACTAGCCGAGCTCGAATAAAGTGTGTCACCAGTGTATCCCTGATGGTCTTCTCCATCAACCTTTGGAATGTCTCCGGGGCACTGCAAATGCCTTGGGGCATTCGGGTGAACTGATGGAACCCGAGGGGACAGTCGAACGCCATTTCTCCTGGTCTTCGGAGCTCATAGTTACCTGGTAGTACCCAGACCACAGGTCCAGCACGCTGAACCACTGACTATCTGACAGGGCTCTGAGGATGTCTTCTATCTGTGGCAGGGTATATTGGTCTGGTACGGTACGACGGTTCAGGGTCCAGTAGTCTACACACAGGCAGACGGACCTATTCTTCTTGCGTACTACCACAATCGTGGAGGCATAGGGGCTACGGGACTCCATTACGATGCCGGCCAACTCCATCTCCATCAGGACATCCCTCATGTCTTCCACATCTTGGGGAGTGATGCATCTAGAATACTCCTGGAATGGCGTGGTGTCATTCAGCCGGATCGTGTGGAGGACACTCTTGCTGCATCCCACATCCATCTCGCTGGTGGAGAACACCTCCCGGTGCTCTTCCAATTTGGCACTTAGCCGTTTCTTCCAGTCCGTGGGCAGGGTAGATTCCCCGAAGTCGAACTGCAATCTGGCAGGATCTTCTTGCACAGTAGCGGCGTTTTCATGAGCCAGAGATTCTACAGGTGTAACCGGGTATATCCGGCCCTGTTTTTGACTGACGTCAAACTGTATATGGTGAGGTGAGATATTCTGGATGGTCACCTTGATCCTCCCAGGAAGTGAGGACTTCCACTCTTTTAACTCTGGTTCCACCTTGTACCTTCTCTTGGCATCCTCTTCGGGCATTGTCTCTAGGTAGACGTACCTGCCTGCTTCGTCATGTCCTGGGTAGCAAGGTACTGCAGCCATGTGCTTCATTTCCCCTGGTGGAATCTCGGTCAACCCCTTTTCGAGATTGAAGTGTTGGCCATATCCCTCTTGGGCAGAGATCCTATGACATTCCTCCTTGAATATAGGGTGAATCTTCAGCGAAGATAGGGGTAATTCGCTGGCCTCTTCCAGGCTCTGCTAAGGCCCCACAGCTTCATCTTCTCTGCCGACTGCATGGGCAGGTGTTTCAGATGTAGGTCGTAAAATGGCCAATAGATAATGGTCACTTCCGACCCGGTGACCAGCAGTGCAGAGGAGTATATTCCTTCCACTAGGACTCTTATAATAGCCACAGGACCTACTCGATTGTAGGCATCTGTTTGGGGTGCTCTTTGGGGTGGAGGGGTGCTCTCCAGGGACATGGAGTTTTGTTCCGTCGTTTGGACTGTGAAGGCCTTGGCTTCATGCATGGGTTTTTTTGGATTAGGACAGTCCCTGCGAAATGACCATCTTGGGTAGCAGTTATAGCAGTGGGCACTTCAGTTCATATCAAACCCAGAGTTAGTATCCGCTCTCTTTGACATCGAGGAGATCTGTTGTCAACTCTGGAGAGTAGGGTCTGCAGACTTCTCCTTCACATTGGACTTCTCTGATGGGGTCACGTTACTCTCTTCTTTGGAAGATTCACGGGACGTCCTGGGGTTCTGAAACTGCAAAATGATCTCTTGCTCTTGTATTTGATCCTTAAGGTCCTCGAAGTTAGGAGGATTCTCTGTAGAGAGTGTACAGCAGATCCTAGCCACTAGTGGGTGGGTGAGCAAGGCTTCTCGCAGGAGCTGCTTGATCCAATAATCATCTACCTAGGCCACACGGATGACCTTCTTGTTGATCAGGGTCCACAGCGCCAGCTGCAGCCATTGAAAAAATTCGGACAATTCCTCCCCCTCCTTTTGTTTGAGGGCATGGAACTGGGACTGCAACGCAATGAGGTTATACTTTTTACCATAGGTTTTGGTTAAGGCCCGAATCAGATCTTGAGCATCAGCCTCTTCATGGCACTCACGATATACAGTAGTCGCACTACGTTGGTGGCCCGCAGACACTCCTGGATTTATTGTCGCTTGATAGCGTCCGTGCAGTCCATTCTGGCAGTACTTGCACCAGATGGTCTCTCCATTTTTCAAACGCCTCTTCTCCCAGCGGAGTAGGTTGTGTCCTAGAAAAAGCCTTTAGCTTACGATAGTCGTGGCCTTGGGAGGACTGTGCAAATGTGTCCGCTAGTCTCTGTATTATGTTATCAAAGTCCACGGTTCCGGTTCACTGGCAACTATGGGCTTGCTCTGGACTGGTTCCGTACACTCTGGGGGTATATAAAGGGTATAGAGTCTCAGCCCAGCGGAGCACCTCTGGTGTGGCTCCCGGACTGAAGGTTACCCTGGGTATGGGTAAGTCTGAGTAGACTAAGGAACTTGTGGACGGAACTTCATTCCTCCACGGGGTATAGGAGGGGCGTCGGCTTTGTCACATCCTGGGTAGCAAGTTACCGCAGACATGTGCTTCACTCCCCTGGTGGAATCTCGGTCAACCCTTTTCGAGATTGAAAAGCTGGCCATATACCGCATGGGCAGAGATCCTATGGTATTCCTCCTTGAATACGGGTGAATCTTCACTGAAGATAGGGCTAATTTGCCGGCATCTTCCAGATAGGCTCAGATCAGAGCCCGCATCGGTGTTGGTCCCCAGTATGATGGGGCGCTTGGGTGTTCCCAGGGCTCGGGACATATTAGAGATTCCACGTCCATGGGGTGGGTTTTGTTGGTATTCAGCTGCGGTATGTCCAACCGCACTTGAACAACACCATCAATTTGGGTAGTCTTCACTGATAAGGCCCCACAGATTCATCTTCTCTGCCGACTGCATGGGCAAGTGTTTCAGATGTAGGTCGTAAAATGGCTGATTGATAATGGTCACTTCCGACCCATGTCCAGCAGTGCAGAGGAGTATATTCCTTCCACTAGGACTCTTATAATAGTGAGGCACCTCTGGTGTGGCTCCGGACTGAAGGTTACCCTGGGTATGGGTGTCTGAGTAGACTAAGGAACTCGTTGCGGGACTTCATTCCTCCACGGGGTGTAGGAGGGGCGTGATGATTCACCCTGATAAGGTACTTCAGATGAGGGTCCTGGACTGGAAGTTACCAGTGGATTTGGTAGATAAGAGTATATCAATGGGCAACCCGTGGGCAGGGATTCTGGTAGATAAAGGGCTCGTGGAGCATCCTCTTTACATATTTTGTGGCCCACGGCCACTATTACAATACTCCGTTGCGTAAGGTCATACTTTCGGCCTGTTAGCCATGCGTTGGCTAACCAGGGAGTTGTCTTATGTGGTTGCAGATGTCACTCTGGGGTATATTGGTGGGAACATCTCCCACTGCAACCACGTGGCGGGGGAATTCGTGGAGCTCCAAGGCCCAGTTGCAGACCTTTTGCTTGGATGGTTTATCTCATTTGAGCTACTCTCACAGGCACCCCAGGCCTGAATATCAGTAGTGCCTCCAAATGTAGCACCCTTTCCCCGTGACTAAGGGAACTACGCATGCTGAGTACCTGTTTGGCGTACAGAAGGCCTGATCTTCTGCCACTGGGAGCCTGGGGGAATTATGTTCTTTGGTACATAGCGCCTCCACCTGGGAGGGATCCTAGTGCAGCAGGATAACCCCTCGCAGGAACAATACAGGCATTAAATAAAGGCACACACAGGTATAACCAACTGACATATTTACTGACATATAAACAGACCAACACAGAAGTATACAAGGCCCCACAAGGCTGTACCGACACAGTGCCCCCAACTGTGTGACCAACACCGTGTCCACACACCGGTTAGATTCCCCCAAAGTTATGAGGTGTCCTGGGTACCTAACCACACAGTGTCCACCAAGACAGGCCCACTCCAAAGTGTGTGGAGTAGCGCTACCCCTGTGTTTGGCCGTTAGTGCACTTTGGGTATCTTCCCGGTCTCAGGCCACAGCAGGCCAAACTGTAGAGTAGATCCGTTGGACAACAGAGTGAGCCCACGACTCAGTTTATCCGATTCCTCTACGCAGGCATCCGCCTCTGAGGGAGCTCCAGCTAAAGTGTGTCCCTTTTAATGTCTATGGTTGCCTGTGGTCGGGTCCCATACCACTCACCGCATGGTGTCCTTCCCCGGTGCAGTAACCTGACACTAGAGTGCTAAGGGGAGCTTCCCTATATGGGGCCGTCCCTACAGCACCACAAGTTATAGGTGATCAGGGCCTAGTTGGGACCTAAGGGGAATACCTGGCCTAGTCTGGGAGCCACTTGCACTCGGACACTACCTTACCCCTTGCTGTCCCTGCTCTGACTGAGTGCGAAGGGCCTACTGTGCCAAATGTATCTATCTACCTTCTACATCACCACTGCAGCCTTATTGGCTGTGCTGGCTCATGTGTTGTACAGCCCCAGTGGAGCTGCAGTCCCATGTGGAGCCGTTTCTAAGATGGCCGTCACAATAATATACTGCACATGCGCAGAGTACTTTCTGCACATGTGCTAGACTTTAAGATGGCCACCGCGGAGCTCCGGCGGTCCGGCAACTCAGATCCACCTGGCAACCCTTCCATCCCTGCACCAGAAGTAAGAGTGAGCTCTGATCAATGCCGCAGCTGTTCCGACCCCTTCTCCACCCGGCACGGAGGTAAGAGGGCTCGGCTACAGTATACTGTATATACCGGTATATTTATTAAGAGTAAAGCCAGATCAGATGGCATTAGAGATGTAGCAGATGTTATTGTACTTGTTGGGGAACGCCAGCGGGTGCAATAATGCCTTGCCCCTTTTTCATGAGTGACATTCCTTTTCAATGCTGTCTGCTCACGCTGGCATGTTGCATGGGTCCAACATGCTAGCGGGAGCAATAACAGATACTATTTCACTCTCTATATATACCTAAAATATATATAAATGTAGCATATAATTATTAGGCCAAAAGATTAGGGTGTTGTAACCCAACTGTCACTGATTGACTGGTACTTAAGTACAGCTGAACCCCGTTATAACACGGTGCTCGGGGGCCACAGAATGAGACCGTGTTATAACCGGGATCGCAATATATTAAAATAATGGCCGCCATGTTCAGGGATTCCATGTCCGCTGGAGGGGAGCTTCTGGCAGCTATCTCTCCGATCAGCTGTCAACTTCCGGCTGACAGTTCAGTGCAAGAGCCAACTTGTGTGTGCACCTTTAAATGAATTAACCTTTCGGTACTCTATGACACGCTGTTTAACCCCTTCACTTCCAGTGCCACATGTCAGCAGCTCTCAGCCTACCTCTTGTGCGAATGTAACTGCTCCAAGCTTCCTGCTTCCCCCATAAGGGCCACTCTACCAATGAAGCTGCTCTTGGCTAATCAGCATCTTGCTGTCTGTGTTACATCACAGCGCCTAGCAACAGGCAGTGGTTGGTTGATGCAAAGTGGGCACAGTGTGAGCTCAAATGATGTCAAGGAGCAGGAGCGGGTATACCAGTCTTCCAATCAGGAGGGGTGGAGGTGACGTCATCCGCAGCTGCGTGATGGGAAGTGTGATGTGGCTGAGAGGTGATCACCATGTAAGTGGTGCTGTAAAGGGGGATGGCTGCACGGGCTGTGCGCTTAGTGACTTTGCTGGAGATGGTCTCTCAGGCAACATGATGCTATATTAAGATAGAGGATGGAGGAATATACGAGGTCTGTGTCCAGGCTGTTCTGCTGACAAGCCTGATATAAGGTTATTGTGCTACACACTATGGGATTGTGGTTATATTTAAAAAGTGCACTCTATGTGTAGAGATATCAAAGACAGGAATGAGAGAGATTGTGTGTGAGAGAGAGAGAGAGAGAGAGAGTGATTAAAGTTTGCAAAAAAACCCATTTTTTACAAATGTTTTTTTTTTAATGGGGAGCGAAGCTCACACCACATTATAAGCAATCCGCGTTGTAGCAGATCGTGGTATAACGGGGTTGAGCTGTATATATATTCTGTGAAGGTATGAGACAGTTCAGATGGTTGTCCCTCTCGATGACTACTGATGTAATGAACATATAGTAGATTCAAATTAAATATATATATATATATATATACACTGGCGACACACTTTATTCGAGCTCGGCTAGTCCCACGAATTCGGGTATACACGGGTGTATTGAGGTTTGTGACTGTTTTCTGCCCGAGTGCATTGCGTTATTTTCCAGGCAGGGATTGAAGCATTTTATTCCCGCTGGCTGCAATACTGCACAGTATATATATATATACTGCATTACAATTCATGAATTTATGCCATCTGGTAGACACGCGAAGCATTGCAGCCTATTAAATCCTAATCATTATCATTTAACAGATCAGCCGCCCGTCAGCCAGGCATGAACCCAGGCTGGGAAGGCAAACACAAGGCTTGTCAGAGGTGAGGAGCGGCGCATTCCAGGTATCTGCCAGGTACATACTGGGTATTTGCTCGAATAAAGTGTGTCGGTGCAGTATATATATTTATTTCATATGTAACAACCAACACAGATAAGGGTGAAAAAGATAACTGGGGCGCTCCCTAAAAAATGGAAATGTACTCGTAACAATACCAAACACTATTACAATGGATGGTATGGACACACAAATGATTAAGCCAAAAATTAAACTGTGAAACACAATAATATAACGTATATTGGCCCTTTAGACAATAATGCAGCTTGACCAGAAGAAGATCCTACCTTGGGCTTCATAAGGCAGTATGGGTATGGTGTTTATGGTCAGCGCAATAATCCAGAATGTAAGAAAGGGAAATAAAATATGGTGAATTGCAGATAACGTGGGATGGGTGTACAAATGACCCCGTTGAAAGTGGATGAGTAACACAGTAGAAAAGTGACAGGGAATCTATAATTCGTACTCACACGGCCATGTGTGAGCCCCTTCACGTCAGCAGTTTTTTTAGGGTCACAAGTGAGTACCCTCCTTTATTCACTCCCCCAAATGGGCCAAACGGTCATGTGGTGGGTCAATGGCGTCTCTCACGAAATCCCAGCAGGGAAAATGGGCAAAGCCACAATCAGGTATATATGCAATTTATTGGTAATTGGACAAGAATAAAAGCACTCACACTTAAAAACACACTGATTGGCTCTGGATCCCACAGTGAGTTCTCCGTTTCGCGGTGCACCCCTGCAGGAGCGTCCGACTGCAGGACCGGTAGCAGAGAGCTTGCATGGAGTACGGTGGCCGATCGTGAACAAACTTCAAGCCCCGGCAAGGAACTACGCGTTTCGCAATACAAATTGCTTCCTCAGATAAGGGTGTCAGTTGTTGTACCAGTGAGACTAACCCCAAATCAGTGAGACTTTCAAGAAATCAGTGACAGTAGACAGGTTTGAATCAATACAATGTGGTCTATCACTGAAAGAGAGAAAGAACTGTAGAAGAGTAACGGATGCAAATTGGAGCATAATTGATCAAAGCAAAATATCACAGAAAAGCACTTAAAAAATATTGTACTATATTTGAACTGGTGATAGACATTTGGTATTGAGTCTGAGTTGAAAAGAATGGTAGGAAATTCAGATGTTCAAGAACAAAATAAAACTACAGTATTTTGAGAAGAGTAAATACAATTTAAGGCTGAACAAAATGCTAAAACACAGATTACATGTTTTCAGGGTGTACGTATCAAGGCAATATTGTTGATAAAGGAGGCATAGTGAATCCATTCTGTGTCTTATAGCATCAAAATCCCCTCCCAGGTATGGAGACGTGTAAGACTCATTGGTACTTCTAATGAAAGAAACATATCACGCTTCTTACATTTAAAACAACTGCAAGCGGAAAAGTTGGAGTGCATCAATTGACACATATTTTTTTGTGTCCTTTTTTCCTTCCGTGGCCCAGAAAAAAATTATTTAGAATTATACAAAAGTAAAAAAATATTCATGAATATCCCCTGATTTTGGTATAATGTGAATGATTACTTGAGTGAAAATGTAACAAGACTGCGAATTTACAAAAGCAAAATATGTAAAGTAAAGTGAAGAATGCCTAAGGCTTCTGCATTTCTTTTTAAAATCAATAGCATAGCATGTCATTCACAATTGAAAATCTTTGAATGCAGTTTCCAGAATTTTTTTCACTTTAAAAACAGTAAGATACAAGCCATATTTACTAAGCAGTGCTATGCGACAGGGGAGCGCAAACTTTAGCTGCTGCGCCCCACCGGTTGTCTTGCCTGTCCTGGTGCTCATGCCCCCACACACCCTACCTTGGAGCTGCGTCAAATGATGCTGCAGGGTCATGTGATGTCACGTTACGTGACTTGCTGTGTCATTTGACGTGTGTGATGTCATGTCACATGTCCCCGCTGCGTCATTTGACGCCACATTGCCATGGCGACGCGACACACAGCCGTCTGAATCATTGTAAGTTGAGAGTTATTGAGGCCTCACACGATCCCCCGGCATTTAATTTTAATGCCTTCGGGAAGAGCGCGGCGCTCTGCAACCACCGCACCCTCCCCCCCAGAAACATCTCCCATCCCCCTTGGGGGGCGCACAGCCCAGTTTGCGCACCCCTGCTATAAGACACTTTTGTGTACTGCCATAACAAACCTTGATATTTGTAATTGATCTTTGGTTAGGTTGACCAGATTTGTCCCGGCAAAAACTGGGACAAATGTCACGCATGTAAAGTCAGTGCTAGCCAGCCAAACGTGCATGGTCGCGTGCAACTGGTGTTTGCCAGTTACGCATGCGCAATCGGAGCTTGCTGGTCGTGCATGCGAATAAGCGACCGACAAACACCGATCGTGCATGGACACAAGCAGTCGGAAAGTGGCGGTCGTGCATGCGTAGTTGGCAAGTGTCTATCGTGCATGTGCGGCCAACGGTCTAGAAAACTGGGACAGCACCCCAAAAAGTCGGGACAAAGCCGTAAAAACGGTAATGTTCACCCTATCTTTAGTAGTAGATTCGTTAGTGGTGATTAGTATGTAGGACAGACTGTTAGATGACCCTTTTACCCATCAGGAAGGGGGGGCATGACAGAGGGGGGTTGAGGCCTAAAGCGGCACTGAGGGGTTTAAAGTTACCTGGGAAGATTAGGATACAGCTAGGGTCTGGGAATAAGGGAAGAATATAAAGGGAAGGGGATTATGAGTACTCACTCTCTTTGGATGCTGTTCCTGCAAGGATCAAGATGACGCCGAAGAGACCCTCCCACGCAGCTTCTCCTCCTGCTTCTGGTGCATCCAGGTTTCCCTCAATGTTGGCGAGGAAGCTGTTGGCTGCCATTAAAAAAGGTCTTCATTCTGTGGGTCTGGCTGGCTCTCTGTAGAGCTGGATGAGCCATCTGTAGCTGCACGCTCTGCTGCTGCAGCTGCTGGAGGAGACAGGAGGGACATTTTGGTGGGGAGGAGGTGGTTCCCCTGTCGGACCAACGGTCTGTACAACCGCGAGAGCCAGGGGAGGGCCTGGCCTCCTCAGCGCTTATCCTCAGGAAGCTCCAGCAGGACAAGGAGAATGAGATTAGCGAAGTGAACCCCAGCTAAATGGAGGGATAAATGTCTGTGCACAGATGGCTGGTTTGGGGGGCAAGGAGGAGAAGGAGTTTTGGCTGAGATGAGGGTTATTCTTTGGGCCCCATGGAGTTAATCAGGGGTATTGATCAACCGGGTATTGCGGCAGGGGGGTTGTTTGGGGACAATTGGCATTGTGGGTTAGACACATCTGTACCCCTTCTTGGTTTGGTTATGGAGATCCCTGGTCAGAGGGTAGCAGTATCTGGGTTGCTGAGGCCACATTTCCGAGGCAGCACAGTGTGAGTTGAGAAGATACAGGGGTAGTTCAGCCCAGGGATAAGCGTATAGGACCACTTATCGGTGTATTGTCACTGGTAGCAGGGGCCCCATTCACTGGTCCCGGCCCTGATCGGGTAGCTGGGTTGAGATAAGAGGATGATGTTGAGGAAAGGGTGCAGGAAATGTAGGCACTTTTGCATACTGTAATTACTTGGCTAGATGCTATGGGTTTGCAAGTGCGTGGTCAGGTGGGTAGGGGTGGTCAGTGTTTGTGTTGCCTTGCAGTGGTAGACAGTTTCAGGAGTAATTAGGGCTTGGATATCACCAGGCATCAAACAGTGGAAAGTGGCTGACACAGGGTAAGCTCTACCACATGGTCTGGGGACCTTACCTAGTGCTGGGGGGCACAAGCGATTCAGAGGAGGTGTCTGCGACAGTAGAAGCGCAAAAGGAGTTGCCTGATGTCAGTTTCAAGGAGAGCTATTTATGCCAGGTTAGCTCACTGGATACACACTTGGCTATAACCATAAAAAAAAGGTTTTGGGTGGGTGAGTATGTCGATATTTTGACGTTGCTCATGTGGTATAAAGACCCGCTGGTGAAAGTGAACTAAAAAGGGAGTGACAAGGATGATGAAAAGAAACAGAAACTGGTACAAGAATCTTTGGGAACTGGCTTGAGGTGTACATCATTCTTGATAGCTTGATAGACAAGAAGTTGTCTACCTTGCAATTTGGGAGCTTTCAAGATGTAATGGGGACAGGCCTGGAAGTACAAAGAGATCTTTCAACAATGGATGGCTGTGCAAAAGAAGGCTCAATGGGGCATTAAGGACATTTATTTGTGACTATCCCTTATGGTGCCACAGCGAACTTCATCCTTTCAGACATGTTCCGGGTGCGGAGGGAATGACCATACCCAGAAGTGTTACAAAAAAAAAGAAGTTGGAAAGGAGCCGGTGCAACTGCTAAAAATGGTACTGACACTGGTGAGTGCCGATGCAATGGAGGATGGTTCGCCAGGTACTCTTTGAGAGCGCAGCAAGGATGTTATGATAGCTTTCGGGAGCGGTTCTGAATTCCATTTAGACATTGAGTCAGGTCAAAGAACTAGGAATTTAAAATTGGTATCAGAACATTGGGAGGTGGTTTTCAGCAAATTAAAGAAAGAAGTGGGGTTGGGGCAGATTCCAGGAGCTGGCAGCAAGTTTTAGGGTGCCACTGGCAAAAGGAAAGATGGAGGGTCTTTCGACAATGCTGCCTTTCTTAGGAATCAACATGGTTTAAACTGTATGCAGATTGCCAGGGAACAAGCTAGTGGATTTACCAGGGAAGATTGAGGGAGCAATAATGGATAAATGATAACTGATGCAGCTGCAATCACTCCTGGTGCATCTGGCGTTTGCTTGTATGGTCCTGCCAATGAGGAGGGTATTAAACCATAGTTTGACCTTGGCTCTAGCAAGGATTAAGAAGCTGCATAATTTCATCAGCGTGACTAAAGCATTTTGGGATTATTTGGTAGTGTGGCCGTTTTTACTTGAGTCATTTAATAGGAGGACCTTATCGCTGGAGCTGGAGCTGAAGCTGTGCATCTGGATCTTGGGGTTTTAGGGCACCTTTTCACAGTCGTCAGTTTGTGGAAATCTGGCTTCAAACCAAGGTGGAGAAAGGTTTGGTCCATAACCTGACTTTTTAAAAATTCTTTCTGGTGGTGGTGGACATGAATCTGTGAGGGGCGATGCTGCGCAACAAAGGTTGCCATTCAGATCAGATAACATGTGGGTGGTGGAGGCGATGAATGGTTTAACAGCCAGCTCTCCCCCTGTGGTTCAGTTACTGAGAAGATTATTGCTCCTCTACCTAATGGGGCACATGTATTTTAGAGCAAAGCATATTTTGGGGCTGTAGAATGACATAGATAAAGTGGGGTTATTCCAGGAGCTGGCCCCAGAGACGAACGCAGAAGGGCACGGGTGCCTGGATCATTTATGGATGCAGCAGTGGGTCTTCGACCCTGCTTGGTTCGCATCTCACTCTTTTAGGATAGGAGCCGCCATGGAGGTGGCTAGGTGGGGACTGGGGGCAAGAGATGATAAGGACAATTGGCAGGTTGGAGTCGCAGAACTTTAGGAGTTACTTTTGTGCTGGTAGGATGTGTGCTAAGGCTTATCATTATGTTTCCCCCTTCATTTAGGTAGTTTCTCTGGCAGAGGTATACAGTGACACCTACATGCAGTGGGCAGAAAAGAGGGCGGCTCGACAGTAATGCAGAAGATAGCTTGGGATATTAAGGTTGGTGTCTGAGGTATCATGGTTGGGCCATTGGGGTACGTGATGAGCGCTAATGCTTCCAGAGCTGTTGAGAATGAGGAGGTCCCTTGCCGAGCCGATGGTTTAAATTTTACATGTTGGGTGAAACGATCTAGCCATGATGTGGACAGTTGATCTGTTTTTTACAATCAAGAGAGACATACTGTAGCTGAGATATATTTGGCATTCAGTGCTACAGTGTTATTGTGGTTTGAGATGGTGGCAAGGCAGTTTTGGCAATTAGCTAGGTATGTCAGGCCAATTAAAAAGTAAGAGAAAGCTGAACAAGGGGGTGTCCGATTTTTTCAGGAATCTGGGGAAAATTCCTTTGAGGTACAGAAACCTTTAGAGTGAGCAGTCAGGTTTATACAGGGAGGATAGCGTTCCTCTTTCAGACATAGCCCTGGACATCTTCAATTTGGGTCTTGAGGGCAGGATAGAGTGAGCACCGGGTATGGAGAGGACCAGGCAAATTTTAGGGGTTACAATTTCCCTGCTTCTGGTGGGAGTAGTGTTCAGATTGCACGTGGTAAGGATGAATCTGTGATCCAGTTTAAAGAACAGGTAAGGCGTTTCTGGGATGTGCTTAGACGGCTGGTCTGGTAATGTTTTTCCGTTTCGATACCTGTATATAATACATTTCTAGCTTGGCTGGTATGGCTGGTGGATCAACACTTGTGGGTGCAATCTGTTATAACATATAAATGTAAAAATATAACCAGTTACTGTAGGGGCTAGCAAGAGGAGTTTGGGGATTGCAACTATGTAGAGATACTGTGTTACCCTGGTGAAATTGGAGGCTTCTGGAAAAGACAAGAGATTTCTGACACATTCAGGACTACTACATCCTACTGGGAAAGACTATAAAAAATATCTCAGTGAGAGTTCTGTTAGTTCCTCTTGTGCTCGTTTCTGTCACAGAAAATGTTACTTTAAAAGGTATTTGCTACAGAAGGGGGGCTTTTGTAACCTCTCCCAGTGTAATTTTGTCCCTCATTTATTGGATATCTCAGTGGTGCTCAACCTTTTCAAGAATGTGAAACCCAGAAATGTCATAGGGCCGCTTAGAATTTCAATCACATTATATTGACAGCTCTTGGGCTCAACCCCTCCAAGTCTCCTTTCACCAAATCTTCCGCTAGTCACTCCCACTACCCCTCAATTTCACCCACCAACCCTCTTTGTTTTCTTCCTCTCCTCTCTACCCATTACCTCCCTTGCCCCCCAATTCCACCTTTCTCAACTTTCCCTCGGCCCTGTGGCTTCTGTAGCTTGTAGGTTTAACTCCACAAAATGGCCACTCTTCCTCCCTTCTAATTTGGCAGACTATGATATCTTGTGAGTGTGGTAGAAGCATTGTGGGGCATAGCGAGTGGTTATTTAGGTGTATGCCCATTACCGCCAAGCAGTGGGGTTATGGGTTGGGACACCATATAGCCCAGAAAAAATCCTGCTGAACATTTTTATTGGCAAATGGCCTTTGGGCCATAGGTTGAGAACACCTGGGATAGCTTGCTGTGATAAATTCATTCTTCAACTCTGATTAAGAGTTGGACTGAACTAAATCAGGCTCGAGTAACTGATCATTGAACCATCTCTGAAGATATGACTCGCCTGGTCCGATGGACTTTGCATACCTGCCATGCTTCTGATAGCATGCTCGGATAGAAGAGGTTAAACAGATGGAAGCTAATATATGTAAGGGCAGAGTTTAGGAGTGGAATGGAAGGGGGTGATTATTTCCACATCTTTACTGATGATTGCTATTGAACTCTTAATGTAATGAGTTTCTAAGCCAAAGAGATTTATCCCAATTGGGCCTGAGGTTCCATCAATATTTGTGGCAGTATAAAAAATCTAGGGATAAAAGAAACCATAAAGAACACCATTTGATGCATTTAATCTTTTGTTTTTCATCCAGTCCTACACAAATGAAGACAGAAAGTGGTAGGTGGCTTATTTCATATATTGGTGCTATTTTCTATGACAATGGTTATAAAGAGATGTATGAAGTCAATAGAAGGGTAAGTGCTATATACTATATAGGCATAATGGAAATCATGGCTCCTATTCAATTTGCACAAAATATGTCTTCTATTTGCTTGGTAAGATTTAAACTGTATTCAAATTCCTGGGGTTGAATGATTCCAGAGCATGGGGAAGTAGCTTTACTGGATATTGAACAGAGGCTGATATAAGTTTAAAGTCAAGACCCTGACAACTGTCTAGGTATTAGAACAGGAAACAAACAGATATAATACATATACATATACGCTTACGCATTATACAGAGTACAGCTGTAGAACAGATAATAAGATAGTAAAAGAAGACGAATGTGCATATATTTACAGAGAGCTACTGTAAAATGATGGGTTAGAGTTACTGGAAGGCAGGGCTTGTGCAATGCTAATAGGCACTCTAGGTGAACCTTCAGCCTTGCCCTCCCCCATCCCCACCCCACCAATTAATTTTCACTTTCCACAGGATATCTACTAGAAGAAATGCACATCACACACACTTTTGCCCTCTTTCTCTCTCTCCCTCACTCCCCATTGTCTCTTTGTATCAATAACTATTTAAATACATGTATACACACACTGTAGAACAAAAGAATGTAGGAATACACTGTATATTGTAGGAATACATGTCTTACATTCCTAAATACACACACGCACACACACACACACACACACATACATATTTATATGTGTGTGTGTGTGTGTGTGTGTGTGTGTGTGTGTGTGTGTGTGTGTGTGTGTGTGTGTGTGTGTGTGTGTGTGTGTGTGTGTGTGTGTGTGTGTGTGTGTGTGTTATATAGTGTGTGTGTGTGTGTGTATAAATATATATATATATATATATTTATTAAGTGTGCTGTCTCTTCCTTGCTGTATGGCCCTAGAAAGAGACAGCACACTCAGTAAATATATCAAAAAAGATATATTGTAGAAAGCTGGCACATTTATCGATGTTTTGGTCCTAGAAATAGGACCTTTATCAAGGGAGCTAATAAACAACATACGATGGGAAAATGAGATAGGAAAGGAACTGGGATGGGAAAAGGAAAAAACAAACAGGAAATGTATGCCAATGGAAAAATAATTAAAAACCAAGTCAGCTGGTAAAAACGCTGAAGACTCAAAGCAGCTCTTCTCAGGAACAACCACCTCATTCAACCATCTAAAAAACAAAAATAGAAAGTGCGGGCTCCATAGCGTAAATCTCTAAAAAAAGGTTTAATAGTGAACAGAATAAAAATGCAACTCACAAGGGTCGCTAATACATGTGCATGAGAGACTGCAACAAGGGCCGCGTATGGTTGCTGTAGCCACAGTTGTGGGCTGGGATCAGACCCTCATGGAACTGCCAATGACGTATTTCTGCCTCCGTGTGCGCATCAATACAAGCACCGCATCAATAAACATCTGGAATTAGTGCTGTGGACTCCTCAGTTTCACAGTTCCTGGCTCAATGTAGTACCGGCTCCTTGTAGTGCATACCTCAAGTAGAAGGACACCCTACGTGTTTCGTCACGTAAATGTAATTTGACTTCATCAGAGGGTAGAATGCATAGGCACCAATAACCCTCTTATAGTCCATGACCACTGATAATTAGAATATATCTGTAGCCATGCCTGGCGTTGCTACTAGTCTGCCCTCCCTGACATGTAAGCCCTGGTAACAGTGTGGGCAGTGTCAGGATAAATCGATTTTCCTTGAGTGACAAGGGAGGAGGCAGGCCAATTCCTCTGGGCTCAAACCATGGACATTACCCACTTGAGAGAGACAGGTATCACACAGAGGTGTACCGAGCACTGTCACTTATTGTCCCCTCCCCTTGGGGGAGCGAGGAATGATTACGTTACCCCTGACTCTATTAGGGAGTCAGGGAAGAGCAAGGACTGCCCTTGGTGCCATTGGCCAGGGCTGGATGTCCAGGGACCATCCTAAGGCTGGTGGACAGTTTTACTGTGATGAAAGAGACTGTTAAGGGCCGGTGGTAACTGTAGCACCTTCCACCCCCCCCACCCCCCACCACCACTTCACACACAAAGCATTACAAACAAACCAATGTGAATAGGAATGTTTATCCACACCTTCCCCAAATTAATCTGTGATAAGCCCTTGTTGGAGAGTCCCCCACACATTCAAAGTGAATTTCAAGTTTAATAAAACCCCGAGACATACCAGTTTAAAGGACTGATTTTAATAAACCATAATCTGAATCATGTAATTGTACTGTAATGTATACTGCACTGTACAGTATATTACTGTAATTTTTCAGTGGGGATTTTTCAATGATTCTTGTGAATTTAAAGATTTTTTTTTATTTAATCTGGATAATCTTTGAAAAATGACAAATACACATACTCTACTGTACTGTAATATGAATAATACAAATGTACAATCTTCTCTTTACAGTATCTTCATTGTAATGGCTGCATTGCATTCAGTAGTTCTTTTGTCATTGAGAGAGGGGGGGGGGGGTGTAAATGAATGACTGTTGCTACAATATACACACAGTGCAATAAATTTACACATGATACCTCGCCTCCCCCCACCATTCATGTTTTAGTGCAGCAGCTCTGTCTGAAAAGAAAAGAAAAAATGAGTGCAGTAAAGTGCATTTAAGGCATTGCGTACAGTATATCACTACTGTATATTGGACTATACAGTTACTACTGATAAGATAATACTGCTGTGGCAGCTTTTATTTTAAAACATCTCGGGGCGTAGCGGTTGCATTTTCTAAATTCCACGCGCTTCACCGCATTCATGCTGCATTCATGCCACATTAATGCCGCATTTATGCCGCATTCATCCCACATTCATGCCGCAGTCGCGCCGCCCAGCACCCGGCTGATCCGTGGTTGATCTGTTTAATTATAATGGTTCGGATTTAATTGAGGGCAATTCTTCGCGTATCCGCCAGGTGCAGATATTCATGAATTGCAATGAATTCTAATGTGCTACAGTAATGTATCTACTTGCAGGTGTTTATAAAAAACCACAGTGGTCCATTGTGAATTGACCTTTGTACTGAAGAAGTTACAATACTGTATCAATTTAGACATTTCATAATAAAAACTAAATGCACAGTGTCTTTTTTACATAACTGTACGGGATTTCTCCTATCCCGCAGTCCGTGTGCAAAAAGCCCGACATAACGTACGCTTATTTAATATGGTCCGCAATTAATGCAGCAGATGATAATATGGCCACAGTTGGTCAAATTTATCAATATTTTATTGAAAATTATGAGTTTTACAAATTTTCACGAGATGCTCGTGTGTGGAAGCGTGTAATAAGGAAAAAGTTATGTATCAATCCAGGTTTTTTCATTCAGGAATGGAACAGCGCCAGCGCCGCCAGCACCGCCAGCGCCAGCACCAGCACCGGCTTACAATAACGGTTCGATCGTCAGTGAAAACCTGGTGACCGGCAACCTATGCTATCTGACCCCACCTGCATACTGCACCGACACACTTTATTCGAGCAAATACCCAGTATGTACCTGGCAGATACCTGGAATGCGCCGCTTCTCACCTCTGACAAGCCCCGTTGCGTTTGCCTTCCCAGCCTGGGTTCATGCCTGGCTGACGGGCGGCTGATCTGTTAAATGATAATGATTAGGATTTAATAGGCTGCAATGCTTCGCGTGTCTACCAGATGGCATAAATTCATGAATTGTAATGCAGTATATATATATATATATACTGTGCAGTATTGCAGCCAGCGGGAATAAAATGCTTTAATCTCTGCCTGGAAAATACCTCAATGCACTCGGGCAGAAAACAGTCACAAACCTCAATACACCCGGGTATACCCGAATTCGTGGGACTAGCCGAGCTCGAATAAAGTGTGTCGCCAGTGTACCTGCAGCTTGAGCAAGATTTCATGTACAGATACCAGCAAGCTTTCATGTACCAAAAAGATTTCCAGCTTGATCAGCTCTCAACTACAGGTGTAGCAGGCCCGCTGTCACCTGTCAAATAGGTGTATAATCAAGAATACGGGACTGGTGACGGTGGCTCGGCGCCAACCGATTGGCAAAGCCTATGGTGAGGGTACAGTACAGTTGCCGTATTTTATTCTGTTTTTAAAATATCAATACATTATGCGCACAGTCAAGCGATTAGATACTGCAGATGGGTCCATTCTCCTGTAATCAATCGCTTTGCTTATGGTTATTTAGTTCTATTATTTGTCACAATTCGAGAAAATGTAGTCCAGCAATATCATTGGCTGAGCAGCTTCTACAGTAGATACTGAGCAATTGGTGGACAGCTAGGCACATGCGCATACTGTATTTCTCATTGGAACCTTGTTGAAACGCATATGCGTGTCATCACATTTAGGCGCATGCGTTTATGTGAACAGGAGGCGCCCCCGAGAAAATTATTGTGTGGACTGAAAGAGGGCACTGTGGGGACTGACTGTGGGAACATCTTTATGGGACTGACTAATTTTAAACAACCATTACAGTATGTGAAATGTTATACAGTACTTACTGTACAGTATGTTTTAGAAAACACTGACATTTTTATAAAAGGTTGCACAATGAAACAATGAAACAATTTTTAAAAATATTCAACATTGTTTTATTTTTTTGTAGTTAAAACATTATGTTATAAATGTTGAACAACAGAACAATCTATCGGCAGCAATAACGGAAAAATATAACATACAGTACGGTACCAGTAATAATTTTATTTTTCCTCAGAAAAGAAACTTTGTCATCAAGCGGAGAACAGCAAATGGAGGGATTACGATGGATAATATCGCTTTTTGTAACGTGTAAAAATCCAAGTACTGGAGGCAACAATTTAGTGACAGTGCCATTTTTATTGATTAGGATAGAATAACTGTGAGCTTTATAGAAAACCTTAAACAGTATGCTGCTGTTTTCATATACATACGTTTTTATATACTGTATAAGAAACCCGAAAAATAAAAAATGATAATCTTTTATTCTATACAGTATGTATATATTCTACAGTATACAGTATGTGTATTCTATGCGCATGCGTGTACAGTATGTGAACAAGAGACAAGTAAAAACATTTATTTATAACTTTTGAACATTGTTATAAAAGGTGACACAATGAAACAATGTAAAAGAATCAACCATTATAGCCAAATCATTATATTTAATTTTCAAGTACTCCATTTCCACAGACTCAGTACCACAAGATTGGCGTAAAGCAGATGTGGTGCCTATATTTAAAAAGGGAGCTAGATCACAACCGGGGAATTACAGACCTGTAAGCCTGACTTCAATAGTGGGGAAACTACTTGAAGGTTTAATATGGGATAATATTCAGGAATACCTAATAGATAACAACATTATTAGTAAAAGTCAGCATGGATTTATGAAGGATATATCATGCCAAACTAACCATATTTGTTTCTTTGAGGAGGTAAGTAGGAATTTAGACCAGGGTAATGCAGTTGATGTGGTTACTTAGATTTTGCAAAGACTTTTGATACGGTTTCACACAAGAGGTTGGTGTACAAAACAATGAAACTTGGACTCAGTAATAATATATGCACCTGGATTGAAAACTGGTTAAAGGACAGACAACAAAATGTTGTCATAAATTGAACTTTATCAGGTTGGGCTAAAGTCGTGAGTGGAGTACCTCAGGTATCGGTACTGGGACACCTGCTTTTTAACTTGTATATTAATAACCTTGAGGTTGGCATTGAGAGCAAAGTCTCCATCTTTGCTGATGATCCTAAATTGTGTAAGGTAATAGAATCAGAGCAGGATGTAATTTCTCTTCAGAAGGACTTGGAGAGACTGGAAGCGTGGGCAGGTAAATGGCAGATGAGGTTTAATACAGAAAAATGTAAGGTTATGCATTTGGGTTGCAAGAATAAAAAGGCGACTTACAAATTAAATGGGGATAAATTTGGGGAATCCTTGATGGAGAAGGATTTAGGAGTGCTTTTAGACACCAGGCTTAGCAATAGTGCCCAAAGTCATGCAGTAGCTGCAAAGGCAAGCAAGATCTTATCTTGCATTAAACGGGCAATGGATGGAAGGGAAGTAAACATAATTATGCCCCTTTACAAAGCATTAGTAAGACCACACCTTGAATATGGAGTGCAATTTTGGGCACCAATCCTAAGAAGATACAGTACATTATGGAATTAGAGAGAGTGTAGAAAAGAGCCACCAAATTAATAAAGGGGAGGACAATCTAACTTATGAGGAGAGGCTAGCTAAATTAGATTTATCTACATTAGAAAAGAGGTGTCTAAGAGGGGATATGATAACTATATACAAATATATTCGGGGACAATACAAGCAGCATTCAAAAGAACTATTTATCCACTAGGGCAGTACAAAGGACTCGGGCCATCCCTTAAGGTTGGAGGAAAGGAGATTTCACCAGCAACAAAGGAAAGGGTTCTTTACAGTAAGGGCTGTTAAAATGTGGAATTCATTACTTATGGACACTGTGATGGCAGATACAATAGATTTGTTCAAAAAAGTGTGGACATCTTTTTAGAAAGGAAAGGTATACAGGGATATACCAAATAAGTATACATGGGAAGGATGCTGATCCATGGATTAATCCGATTGCCAATTCTTGGAGTCAGGAAGGAATTTATTTTTCTCCTTATCAGATATCATTGGATATATGACTCGGGTTTTTTTTGTTTGCCTTCCTCTGGATCAATAAGTAAGTATAGATATAGGATAAAGTATCTGTTCTCTATATTTAGCATAGGTTGAACTTGATGGACATACGTCTTTTTTCAACCTCATCTACTATGCAACTATGTAACTATGTACTATTTACTGTCAAACGATACTGTATACTGTAGAGTACACAGTAACTTTACAACTACAGTATACAGTACAGTATATACTGGAACTCTATACAACATATAACATATAACTACTGTATAACTACTGTATAACAAGTTTTTGAGTTCAGCAGCACTGAAAAGAAAAGAAAAAATGAATGCAGTAAAGTGCATATAAAACAATCAGTGCCATACTTACCTGTAATCATACTTGCTGTACCTGTACTTATCATACTACAGTACTATACTGTACTTTACTAATTTCCTTTTGCCTGACCAATACGCTGTAAAACAATGGGCAACACGGTCGCAATATGACCTATATATTTATTACATCTTTCTATGGTGAGTATGTTGTTCCAAAAACTCAGTATGCCATCCGCCAATTCATCCTTTTTTGACGGTTTCACCACTTTTCTGATATGATCCTTGAGTTGATGCCATACCATTTCGATAGGATTCAAATCTGGTGATCTGGAATTGGAGGGGGGAAAGAAGAAGAATTAGCTAAAGAGATATTCAGTAAACAGTGTAAAACAATGAGAAACGGTTACCGTACTTACTCCGCTGGCGTCTTAACCCAGTTGATTCCGCTGGCAAGAATATGTGCAACAGACGCGTTGTGTTTCGGATCATTGTCCTGGAAGAACCGGTTACCTGCTGGGAATTCACATGTAATGTATTCAACAATCTCAGGCACTATTTCCTCTTGGAAAAATACTTTATTCATGATTCCTGTAACAAGAAAAGAAAAGGGCTCCAAATACTGTACACTTTTATAGTACAGTGCATATGGCAACAGCATGTGACTTTGTGCATTTTTTTACCGTCAAAGATGATGATGCATCCTGGTCCACGTCTAGAGATGGCACCCCACACATGCAGCTTCACTTGGTGTTTGGGACGCGGCTTCAGAGATATGCGTCCTTTTTTCTGGAATGCAAAAGTGGCAAATCTCTCAAGCGATACAGTTGACTCGTCAGTGAAGATGCAATCCTGAAAAGTCTTGCCACTTTCGATCCTGGTCCACTCTTTTGATCTTGTTGGCTTACCTTATCATAGGATACGCTCTGTAATGACAAGGAATAATTTTAGAGGTATTGTGCAGTTAAACCACCTTTACCTACTGTACTGTCCAGTACTAACCTTACACGTCCATATATCCATCCCAATCTGTTTCTCATCACTTTGATGCTGCTCTGAGATGCGGTTATATTGTGATTTTGCTCTAGAGTGTACTTGACCCTTTTGGCACACCTCTCATCATTCTCTTCACTTATTTGGTAGCCAGAAATGTTGTCGCCCTACAGTGTAAAGGAAAAACAACAATTTGTTACAGTAGGCCACAAAAATTACCTGTATTGTATTCTTTGTCATTTATACACAGCATATATATATATATATATATATATATATATATATATATATATATATATATATATATATATATACCATAATACTGAGTTAAGTTATGGTGAGTAAAAAAAGTGACAAAAACCCTCCACAGGAAAGCAAATATGCAAATACAACTGTATCTTCATCTGCATGTCTTAGGCAGATCTGCAACCCCGCCTTTCCCCATTATCACCCAGCATACAGCACTTCGACTGCAGCAAGGGATTCTGGGAAATGACATGCAAATGAGCACACAGTGTCACTTTTTGCCTCAAAAACCATTTTTAACATGGTTCCCTATAGGTTTTTGAGGCAAAAAGTGACACTGTGTGCTCATTTGCATGTCATTTCCAGTCATTGCAGTGGAAGTGCTGTATGCTGGGTGATAATGGGGAAAGGCGGGGTTGCAGATCTGCCTATGACATGCAGATGAGCATACAGTTGTATTTGCATATATATATATTATAAATATATATATATATATATATATATATATATATATATTATATACAGTGGTTGACAAATCAGCAAAAAATCTACTCGCCACACAAAA
The DNA here is from genome assembly GCF_040206685.1 of Ascaphus truei. Lineage (NCBI taxonomy): Eukaryota > Metazoa > Chordata > Amphibia > Anura > Ascaphidae > Ascaphus > Ascaphus truei. Next base: position 141,788,272 of record NC_134486.1, on the reverse strand, counting down.
AAATCTACTCGCCACCTAGTACCAAACGTGTGCTGCTTGGGCCAATATTTACTCGCCCGGGGGTTAAATCCACTCGCCCGGGGCGAGCAAATGTATAGGTTTGTCGAACACTGTATATATATATATATATATATACACATTATAGTGTATGGGGGATACAGTATATGTACCAGTACAGGTATACACTTTTGCCGCTATATAAATATACTGTAACATTATAATATAATATTAGGTATGTGTGTGTCATACTGTATACAGTATGCATTATAATGTATACTGCATTGGGGGGGTGAGAGAGTAATAATGAGTAATAATGAAGTGAGTGATAATTAAGGGGGGAGGTGCAACTCACTTTGAAATACAATGGGTGTCATGGGTGTCTTAAATTTAACTGATTATAAGAATGTAAATCTTGATCAATATTAAAAACATGCACACTAGATATTCTTAGTCATACTGTACTGTATGTAGATGACACTATTTTTATCTCAAATAATTGCTTGGAAAAAGGTACTGTTAAAAACACTAATGCATTTAATCAATAAAAGTGTAATTACAATACTGCACAGTACATACTGTACTGTACAGTAAAGAAAACATAAATACTTGCTCGGTAGTGACTGTTGACTTGACACTTTTGGTCTTACCATGGGCATTAGAGCTAACAGTGGTTTCTGGTAACACGAGGCCCGAAGTATTTAACCAGCGTTGTATCTGTGAAATTCGGTTTCCTCTCTTGTAAATATCCCGTATTCTCATGCTGAGATCCTTTGAAATCTTTTTCTTCGGCATCGCTGCGTTTAGAAAAAAATAAAAGCACAAGAATGAATATTCGATGTGTATTCAATGTGCATTGAATCAACAAAATAGATGGTGTATTTATACTTTAAGGGGCCTCAACCTCACTCGACAGGTTTAGTACACAGTACGCCCACTTTTAACACATGCACCTCATTTCCATGCACGCCAAAAAATTCAAATAGGGACACAGTGTATTAAAGGTGACACAAATTGCATAGTCTACCACACGCTGATCTCTATCTGAACTTGCCCTTGTCCAGATTATTATGCCATCTGCTTCCATGGATCACCCCCGATTCTACGGACGCAGGAAGCTGCTTGCTTCTGCCGTGCCGTCCATGAAAAATCAAAAGGCGGAAGCTGTTTCCAAGCCAAAGCAAAAGGCAAAAGAGAGAATAAAGAAAACATTACGACAACTCCAAAAGCTAAGAACCCTGGGCCTTATTATGTCAAGAAGAAATTTGCTGGCGTACAAAGAAAGCAAAACATTTGGAATCCACCAGCACCCATCCACGACGCTGCTCTCCTGGGAACTCCCAGGTCACCTGTTCCAGCACCCATCCCCTATGATGCTCTGCTGGGAACCCCAAGGTCACCTGTTCTAGCACCCATCCCCTATGACGCTGCTGTCCTGGGAACCCCCTGGTCACCTGTTCCAGCACCCATCCCCTACGACGCTGCTTTCCTGGGAACCCCCAGCTCACCTGTTCCAGCACCTATCCCCTACAATGCTCTGTAGGGAACCCCCAGGTCACCTGTTCCAGCACCCATCCCCTACAATGCTGCTGTCCTGGGAACCCCCAGGTCACCTGTTACAGCACCCATCCCCGACAATGCTCTGCTGGGAACCCCTATCTCATCCGCTCCAGCACCCATCCACGCAGATGTCAACAGCACTCCTCGCACCAGATCCAGCTCGTTCGCCCGCATGCTGAATGGTTTAAGTTGTGTCGATATCCCTAACAATTCTATGGTGCAAAAGATTGATCTTCTTTTGGGAATCATGTTAAATATGGATAGGCGTATGGGGAAGATGGAGTGGAACATGGAGAAGATAGTGAGTAACATAGCGGGGATAAATTCTTTGCTTGTATGTCGGATGCAGGAGCAGGAGGGTGGCCTGGATGTGACCTTCACGATTCCATCACGAAGCGCACCCACTCCGTCTGCAGAATACGTGTACCTGTATGCCATTGATGAGGATGAGATGACAACCCCGAAAAGGCCACGACAGGAGATGACAACCCTGATAAGGCCACAACGACAGGAGGAAAGCATCCTCCCAGACCACCTACCCTCGCCCGCTGCCAGAAGCACACCCGCTCCACGAAGCACACACGCTTCCATTGAAACGCTGCCAGACATCATCTTGTGCGACCTGCCCCAGCAAGTTCGGGAGAAATACAAGACCGGAAGTGCTGGTGTAGCCCAGAAATATGCCCTGTCCATCTTTATAAACACCACGTCAGCCATGAGGTGTACAGCGGGTGGACTCACAATGTTAATTATGAAGGGAATAAAATCAAGAAGGCTCTGCCAGAAAATTTAAGGAGAACAATTTTGGAGGAAGTGCAGCGTTATTTTACTGTTTACGATCATGTTATGAGAACTGTGAGAGACACCATCAATGGCCTTTTGAGACATATAAGGGCTTGTCCCTGGAAGGACAGACCGTTTGGGAATGACTTTGCTGCTGCTTGATTGTTCTGTTGTTCAAAAGTTATAAAATAATGTTTTTACTCCAAAAAAAATTATAAAAAGTTATTTTTTTTAATTGTTTCATTGTGTCACCTTTTATAAAACATAAGTATACATTTTCACATAATGGTTCCTTCATGAAGGCTACAAAAATTAAATTGAATAACTCAATTTTTGATAAGCGGTTGCATTACCGTTGTCTTGTTAGTAAGGCTGCGTGCGAGGTGGGTGGGGGGTGGGAAACTGCTACTGTAGAAGTGTGTGCAGGTTTAGTTAGTAAAAAAAACCTAATGAATGTGTTTGGGGGAGGATTCATTCCACAGTAAGGGCTTATCAGCCTACAAGAATTTTCATGAATGGCTCGGGGTAGTGGAGGGGGAGGGGGTGGATGTGTGGTGTCTCTTGTTCACATACATGCATGCGCCTAAATGTGATGACATGCATACTGTATGCGTTTCAACAAGGTTCCATGAGACATACATGCATGCGCATTAAATCAAAACAGTATTAAAACAATACATATAGAATACATATACTGTAGAATAAATACATATAGAATAAAAGATTATAAATGTTTATTTTTAGGGATTCTTATAAGAGTTAATTAAAAATGCAAGTGTATTGCTGTACAGTATGTAAAAAAGTATTGATTATGAAAACAGCAGCATACTGTTTAAGGTTTTCTATAAAGCTCACAATTATTCTATCCTAATCAATAAAAATTGCAATGTCACTAAATTATTGCCTACAGTACTTGGATTTTTAAAACAGATTCATCAATGCGCATGCACCATTTAAAAGCGATATTATACTGTAGGTCCATCGAAATCCCTCCTTTTGCCTTTCTTCGCTTGATGACAAAGTTTATTTTCTGAGGAAAAATAAAATTATTACTGGTACAGTATATTATATATTTCCAGTATTGCTGCTGCTTGATTGTTCTGTTGTTCAAAAGTTATAAAATAATGTTTTTACTCACAAAAATAAAAAAAAGCAGATTTTTAAAAATTGTTTCATTGTTTCATTTTATCACCTTTTATAAAACATACACTGGCGACACACTTTATTCGAGCTTGGCTAGTCCCACGAATTCGGGTATACCCGGGTGTATTGAGGTTTGTGACTGTTTTCTGCCCGAGTGCATTGAGGTATTTTCCAGGCAGGGATTGAAGCATTTTATTCCCGCTGGCTGCAATACTGCACAGTATATATATATATACTGCATTACAATTCATGAATTTATGCCATCTGGTAGACACGCGAAGCATTGCAGCCTATTAAATCCTAATCATTATCATTTAACAGATCAGCCGCCCGTCAGCCAGGCATGAACCCAGGCTGGGAAGGCAAACGCAACGGGGGTTGTCAGAGGTGAGGAGCGGCGCATTCCAGGTATCTGCCAGGTACATACTGGGTATTTGCTCGAATAAAGTGTGTCGGTGCAGTAAGTATAACATTTCACAATGGTTCCTTCAAGAAGGCTACAAGAGTTTTCATGAATAGCTCGGGGGTGGGGGGTGGCTTGATAAGCTGTTGCCTTACCGTTGTCTTGTTACTATAATAAGACTTTGCGTGCGAGGTGGGGGTGGGGTTGTGATGATATGCATATGCATTTCAACAAGGTACCATGAGACATACACGCATGCGCCTAGCTGTCCACCAATTGTACAATATCTACTGTAGTAACTGCTCAGCCAATCATATTGCTGGACTACATTTTGAAGAATTGGGAATAAAATTATAGAACTAAACAACCATGAGCAAAGCGATTGATTACAGGAGAACGGACCGATCTGCAGTAACTAATCACTTGTCTGTGTGCATAATGTATTGATATTTAAAAAAAAAAAAATATGGCAGCTTGAACTGAAGGTAGTGTAATACAGGTAGTGTAATACAGGTAGTTACAGTAGTAATTTATACTGCATTTACCTTCATTAAAGACTTTGCCAAACGGGTAGTGATGAGCCACTGTCACTCCTATAGTTTTCATTATACACGTAGTTGACAGGTGACAGTGGGCCTGCTACACTTGTAGTTGACAGCTGATGAAGCTGGAAATCTTTTTGGTACATGCAAGCTTACAGGTATCTGTACGTGAAATCAGGATCAGGCTGGAAGTTTTGCAGGTATCCTGGCAGGGACAGATAGTAAGGGTTGCTGGTCACCAGGTTTTTACTGACGGTCAGACCATTATTGTAAGCCTGTGCTGATCCGGTGCAGGCGCTGTTACATTGCTGGCCTGGGATTGATGAATCTTATTTGGCTTAAACCTGACCTTTCTCCTTTTGAAGTCTCCATGATCAAAGATACTGTACTGGAAAAATATGGCATCACACACCAATACCCTCCTCTACTGCTTGGGCCGCCTTTATACTCCTACTTGCCCGGATAAATGCGGGGTTTTTCTCCATTTCTTCCGGAGTTTCCCACGCGGCGGCCGCATCATCAGATAAGCGCTAATGGCGCTTATCATTGAAAGCGCCCGCGGCGCAAGAAACCTGATGGAAAAAAGCCACGCGCCTCCGCGTTTTAAAATTCCGCAGTGGCGGCCGCAGGAGGATAAAGGCGGCCGCCACTGTAACTCTGTGTGCTGGGGCAATACAAAAAAAACACGGATCGTTACTTAACTTTTTCCTTATTGCACGCTTCCACACACGAGCATCAGGTGAAAATTTGTAAAAGTCATACTTTGCGTTGAAATATTTATAGATTTCAGCAACTGTGGCCATTTTATCATCTGCTGTATTAATTGCAGAACATATTAAAAATGCATAAGAACAGTCAGGTCTTTTTCACACGTACTGCGGTGTACTCATTGCGTCCGGTCGGCAATTGTGCAGGACAGGAGAAAGAATGTAAAAAAGACACAGAGCATTGCGTTTTTATTTAATTTATACAGTAACTTCTTCAGTACCAAGGTCAATTCACTGTGGTAGACTTGGTTTACACAGTTTCTGTTTTTTTTTTAAACACCTGCAAGTCAACACATTACTATAGCATAAGTAGTGTACACATTAGAATTCATTACAATTCATGAAAATCTGCCACCTGGCGGATACGCGAAGGATTTCCCCCAATTAAGTCCCAAACCATTATAATTAAACAGATCAACCGTGTGTGCCGAATGCGTCATGAATACAGGGGTGCAAAATTTATAGCGTGTGGAATACAGCAGATCCAATGACAACGGCTCCGTGAAGTTTTAGAATAAAGGCTGGCGCAGCAGTATAACATTTGGCACCTTATACATCCGCCAGAGACAGCGGGATTCAATACGCTGAACACCCTGACAGACAGCCTCACTTGTCCCTCAATACAAGTAAATACAGGACTACCCAGTCAAAATGTAAGGCATGTACCCAAGTGCACCCATGATATCACTCCCGTAACCATAGTAACATGACCCAACCTGCAGAGCCCTTAACCAAGAGAGCATTAATCCAAACACACACAAACCACAGGATGACTAAAAGTATACTGCCATCATACTCGTGGAAAAAAAATATTGATGCATATATGTTTATCCATGTCCCCCTCTTGGTTTTGTTCCCCCCCCCCCTCACTCACTCACCTCCGTAGCTGTCGGGAGGGTTGAGGCTGTCTGCTGGAGTGCAAGGGTGCGCGAGAGGGTAGGAGCGGTATGGGGGGGGGGCATGTGAGATCTATGCCGGGTGCTGGTGCGGCGTCAGGCGACGATCGCGCCGCCGAGGACTCCCGGCGGCTCCTGTTGCAGGGCGCCGCTATCTCCTTTTGAGGGGCCCGTCCCGCTCTGTCGGGATCCCTCTCAGGTGTAGGCGTTGCACCACAAGTATTGCAATTATATATGTACCCCAGGCTCCCCGTGCAGAGGCTTAGGCTCCTGAGGGCCACACAGGTAAAATACAGCATTAGTAGTGTCTGTGTTCATGAGGAAACAGTGTTACATATGAAAATAGGGAAGCCATCATGCATCAATATTTTTATTCCAGGAGTATGATGGCAGTGTATTTTTAGTCATCCTGTGGTCAGTTTAGTAGTCCTGTGGGACTAGTGAGTCTGTCAGAGTGTACATCGTATGGAATCCCGCTGTCTCTGTCGGATGTATAAGTTGCCAAATTTTATATGAATCTATCATCCAAGATGGCCGACGGTACCAGACTCTGATTTTGTTTAGTGGGCGTATCCCGGTGGCCATGGTAACGTGACACTTAGACGTAATTACGTATGACATCACTATTGCAGTGATTAGCCCTCTAGCCATTGTATTGCTGATGGGTTATACTGAACAGCTGTTTTTAAACCCTGATTTTGGCTCAAATCTACTCAGTCTTTTCTTGCCTATAAATAGTCTCTCCTCTTGCACTTAAATTCACTCCCAGAAGAAGACCATTGTTGAAACGCACTGGAGTGGGAGTTTTTGCAGGGGGACCCCTTTTTCCTCACCACATCTATGGGACAGTTCATTTGCACCTATTGACTTTTTGGTGATGTATTATGGAATGGATATAAGCTTTAACTCTGTTCCTTATCTGGACTGACCTTAATCACTCAGCTGTGATTTCTACACCATCACACTGTCCCAGCTACAGTACGATCTGGATGATTTACTGGTATTTTATGTGCATTACCAGTCTTTAACATCTATTTGCAACTCATTGAGTACAGTATATTGTTACTTTTTTTTCAGTGTGTATGTTTTGGGGGGGATCTGTTGAAGGGAACCGGTTCAAGGAATGGATAAGTCATGTATATTAAAAAAAAAAAATTATATATATTTTGTTTAAGAATATCCTAAAAGCAGAAATTTACCCAATTAGTTAGTTTGATCATTCCCCACTGTAATAAGCTTAAAATAACTGACATACATACCCACAAATAATATTTAGCATTTAAATGAAGCACTTCTCAGTAACCCATCTGTAACATCTCAAATAAATTACAAACTAACAATGTATTTTGACATGAACTCTGCAGATATATACCTTAGTACCCTCTGGCAAACTCATAAAGACATCAAATCAGAGAAACATTAATTAACATAACCACCAACAGGACAATTAAACTTCAACAAATTGAGAATCCAAACTTAAAGAGTTATAAACTCAACATAAGGCTTTTCTAAAAGTACAAATAGAGAAAATTATATTGATTGCTTTTTAAAAAACAAAAAGCAAACAATAATAGAGCAATAAGGCTAATATCTTTCTTGCTGCCAAACAAAATAAAATAAATACATTTACCAATAATAAGGCATGCAATTAAATTGAAATATGGTAAGATAACAGTAGATCACAAACTATATATCAGGTTAATGAATGATGATCCCTGGCATCCAACAGTAAGTAAAGCAATGATAATAGTCATAAATAAGAAAGAGAAAGACCAGACCAATTATGCTATCTAGCACCCATATTATTACTGGATTCAGATATTAAAATATATGCTAAATATAAACACTTATTTGTCCACAATAATCCACGCAGATTAAGTAAATTGTATCCCTAATTGACAAGCACTAGATAACACAAGACAGATCATATATTTTATACACTTAGTCAAAATATTCCAGCAATAATCCCTAGGGCTTGAAACAAAAAAAAGTCCTTGACAGGATTAATTGAAATGTTATGCTTTACATGCTCTTTTCCCTTAATTTTAAAGAGCGATTTACAACTATTAAAATCAGACCACAATCATTAAAGTTGGAGGTTACAATTCTGATCCTGTTCTAATATCAAACGGTAGACACCAGGCCTGTCCCATTTCCCCCCAAAATTGCTCTAACATCTGAATCTTTAGCTAGCCATGTTTAGCTCAATCCAAATATTGCGGTACTTAACATTTTATAAGAGAATTATAAACATACTGTTAAAATGCTCCAATATTTTTTTTATGCTAAATGGTCATCAAAGTCTATTAAATACCTGCAATACATATTAAAATTCACAAATACTTTTGAAGTGAAACTTCTTTGCTCATAGGGAAAAAAACACTGAATGAGTACGAAAATTATAACGAAAGTGAGTGACTGCACATGTGCAGCACCGGAAGTGATGTCATTGTAGATGCTGCCTGCTGGGAGTTCTAATTTAGGTGTGGATTTCAAGCATCCCAAGGAAATCAAAAGGGAAGGACCCAGTGACTACAAGTCCCTGCAACCCCTGCTATAGCTGACAGACACTGTACTTCAGTGTCTGTAAGCTGTCCAGTCCTACAACACACAAACACACACATGTAACCCCCTTTCTCTATGCCTATGGGAAACTGCGTGCGATTACGCATGCTGCTGTTACCTCTGAGACTCACAGGAGGCCAAAGCCTCCGCTTATGGTGAGCCAGGGGTACTATATCTCGTGGTGCAGCGCCTCCACCAATGAGGATCCCAGCTTAAGTGGGTTTACTCCTCATAGGACACAATAACTACTATACAACCTGGTATAATATAACTACTTTACTGTATTACAGTATAACAAAGATAACAATATATATGACATCAAAATAATATAATACAATGCACTAACATAAATGATGGTCCCCCCCAAAGTACTGAGGGTGCCCTGGGCAACTAGAACCCCAGCGTCTGCAGAACAATCCCACCCAAGTGTGAGGTAGCGCTACCCCCTGTGAGTGTAGGTGCACGTGGTACCATCCTGGTCAATGGTCCTGACAAGGGAACACTTTGGAGGAATAATTGGATCAAGTCTCACGTAGCAGGGCCTCCAACATAAATCCCCTCAAGCTTTACAGGTGGTGGTCACGTGCGGTCTCATCCAAAGGCCACAGGTTTCCACGTGGACGTCTGTCCGATGGCGCGGTGGCTTGGGTGAGGAATCTCTAAGAGGGTGGGTCCCTATCTAGGGCCTTCCCTACAACACTACTCTTAGTAGGGATCAGCGCCTAACTTGGGCCGTAGGGTAAAGTCCTGGCCTAGTCCAGGGCTTACTTGCTCCCTGGACACGTCCGTCCACTTTACTGGCTCCCTCCGGACTGCCTATCTTTCCTGCTCTGCAGAGGATCACGTCAGTCCCACAAAATGGCCTCCCGTGCCTTTTTCCCCCTGAGGCTTCTGGGACTTGTAGTCTCTTCCATTGCTTGTGGAGGCTTTACAAGATGGGTGCCGCTCTGGCCACAACAGTTCTAAAATGGCCACCACCACTATCACTCCGTTCGTGCAGAGCTCCGCCAATCAGCTGGACCGCTGAGCACTTCCCCCTCACCGGAGGTAAGAAGGGGGACTCTTCTACATCCTCCCCCTGGTGGAGAATTCAACGGCCCCACTTGAGAGCGCATATACAACTTTTATATACTGAAAAATACAGTTTATCATACACTGGCGACACACTTTATTCGAGCATGGCTAGTCCCACGAATTCGGGTATACCCGGGTGTATTGAGGTTTGTGACTGTTTTCTGCCCGAGTGCATTGAGGTATTTTCCAAGCAGGGATTGAAGCATTTTATTCCCGTTGGCTGCAATACTGCACAGTATATATATATATACTGCATTACAATTCATGAATTTATGCCATCTGGTAGACACGCGAAGCATTGCAGCCTATTAAATCCTAATCATTATCATTTAACAGATCAGCCGCCCGTCAGCCAGGCATGAACCCAGGCTGGGAAGGCAAACGCAACGGGGCTTGTCAGAGGTGAGGAGCGGCGCATTCCAGGTATCTGCCAGGTACATACTGGGTATTTGCACGAATAAAGTGTGTCGGTGCAGTACAACTTAACTTTGTGCAATACATCTAAACCAAATTAAACAGTACAGTGAGCATGGTCATTACAGAGGCAAACCTGCTCTGAGACAACTGCTGAGACTCATAGTGAGGTGCCCTTAATGAATCATACGCCATTCTCGTTGTAGGGCGTCTCACTCTTTGACTCCTACAAGAACACATAAGGTGTGAATCTTGAGCTACATAGTCTCCAGTAGGAATTAAACTCGGAATCCTTGGGCCGAGTGGTAGGCTTATTGAAGCCGCTGGGGAGGGTACATGGAGGCCAGGTCCATTACCACTACTTCTACTTTTGGTGCCCACAAATCTCCATTTGTGGTGGCAGATATTAATTCCAAAAGATCCTGATTATTTTCCATTACAGCATTCGGATTTTGCTGGACGACTCCTGTTCACTTGCCAGCACTATTGAGGATGGTTCAGGTTTACTTTCCCCCACTTGAGGAATAGGTAGCAAATGATTCCGACAGGGAGGCCCGGCATCTTCGACTCTACCTAGAAGGGAGCGTCTCGCCAGCAGTCAGTTAACTTATGCTTTTCTGGTATTCCTAAATTCTGCAGGAGAACTGTGTCTCGGGACCGAAGTTCCCAATGACGTACTTTATGGTCATACCTCCTGTGACAGAGTGAAGTCAACTCCTATCAGTTACGCCTGGGAGACATATGTCTGAGTGCTTCATCCAGCACTCATAAGGGTTAACTCAGGTGGAAGTTAGGAAATCAGAACTCTTTAGCTGACACCTGAGAGCCAGCAAGGTAGATAAAGGATCATGTGACTGGCAGTAGCTGCCAGAGAGAGAGAGAGAGAGAGAAGCACACTGCTGCGTGAGCCCTTAGCCAGAGGGATTTCACCAAAGACTACTTCAATTAAAGTAAGGATTATTCATTTGTTTACTGACTGCTTAAAGTACCCTTATGGTTTGGTTCTGGTTTAGCCAGCCAGCCTGCTAGATAGGTCTGCTGTGTTATTAGTCAGTTTTTCTCCCAAAGTGGAGCAGGATTTATTTTGTTAAAGGGACAGTGTACCCGCATGTTATGTTACTGTGGAGAAATAAAGCCACTGAACGTTTTTATTTATCCTGAAACTATACGTGTGGACTGTTCCCTGACCTCGGCTACAGGCCGTCCTGCCACAGGTGGTGTCAGAAGTGGGATGTCGGACAGCCCCTGTATCTGAAGGGCCACACAAAAAAAAAAAAATGGAGAATTTTTTTTCTCAGTTCCTTGAGCAACAGCTCCAGCTAGCAGAGAAGCAAGCAGAGTGACAAGCCCAGCAAGATGAGCGACAAGCCCAGCAAGCTGAGCGACAAGCCCAGCAAGATGAGCAACAGGCCCGGCGAGAGGAAAAGCTACTCCAACTGCTGGTCGAAGGCCCAACCCCAGGTAGACCAGGGATTCCAAATAACCCACCGGTGATGCTGCCTAAAATGAAGCCAAACGAAGACCCAGAGGCATTTCTCCTCACTTTTGAAAGGGTAGCCACGGCCCACGGCTGGACAGTTGATCGCTGGGTAACGACTCTGGCTCCACTCCTCATAGGGGAAGCTCAGGCAGCCTACCAGGCTCTTCCAGCGGACGAGGCCATGGACTATCAGAAACTAAAGGCTGCTATTCTGGATCGCCTAGGCCTCACGCCAGAGACCTACCGACAGCGGTTCCGGACAGTCAAATATACAAACCGAGACAGACCCCGGGTCGTAGCCCACCGCTTAGTAGACTTATGTGCCAGGTGGATACATCCGGAAAAACATGACAAGGCAGAGATCCTTGAACAGTTTGTGCTCGAGCAGTTCATACAGATACTGCCCCCCTCCTCCCGCTCGTGGGTAAAAAGACACGCTGCATTTTCCCTGGATTCAGCGGTCCGCTTGGTGGAAAACTTCCTGGGCGACGACACCCAACAGGATAGCTGGGAACGGCCGGTGCAAACACCAGTTGCTTCCGGTGATACTAGAGGCAGGAGAGCAGACAATCGAGGTGTCTACAACCCGCGAGCTCGGGAGATCCAGTCAACCCGATCGGAAGACCCTTTCCCATCTCGGAGGGTTCCTGGTACAAACTCCCGCAGAGACGCCCATCCTGGGTCCGAGGCCACTGGATCACTCAAAGGAGGCCGCCAACCACAGTATTCCCTGAGAACCTGGACTCCTGTCACCCACCCGGTGGAGAGGATAACCCCACCAACCAGAAGGGAGGACCCCATCCAACAGCGGAGAGGTCCAAACACCGAGCCCCGTCGAGAGCTTCCGCGGACGACCGAGTTTGTGGACTCAGGAGATGAGGAAATGGACTGTTCATATGGCAGAACCACTGCCACAGCTTGTCTCCGAGGGGACCACAATCCGTGGTTAGTCCCAGCATCTCTGGAGGGGACAAAAGTAAACGCCATGCTGGACTCGGGCTCTGGAAAAACCCTGATCCTAGAGAGCCTAATTCCAAGCAATAGACTATCTTATGACTCTCCTTGGAATATCGAGTGTATCCATGGGGATACAAAGAGATACCCGACGGCGAACGTTACACTGCGTATCCAGGATCAAGAGGCTAGCCTACTAGTGGGAGTTGCTCCCTGGCTACCTGCTCCTGTTCTACTTGGCCGAGACTGGCCACACCTCGAAACATTGTTGGCCCCTACTCCTACAGAGCCTACTTCTCTGGTACCGGAGAAGCCCGGATACTTGTTCCCTTTTTCCCCAGAGATTTTCCCTCGTAGACACCATGTCCCAAAGACACGTAAACAGAGACGTGCGGAAAAAGAGGACTGGTTAAGAAAGGCTGGGACTTTTGGTAACATTAGTCAGCCCAAAGGACTGCAGGTCATGGCCGGGGATGTCCGTCAGAGGCAGAGGGAGGACCCAGCTCTGGCTAGACAATATGAGAAGGTGGTACAGGTCAACAACAAGATTATAGATGAACAAGGTGTAAAAGTGTTTCCACATTTTGAACTGTTGAATGACATACTATATCGTGTGAATAAGGTTACACAAACAGGGTAGATCATTCGACAGATGCTAGTCCCTAAAGGGTTGATTAAAACAGTGTTTACCCTAGCCCATACTCTCCCATGGGGTGGTCATTTGGGCAGAGATAAGACCACGGACCGCATCTCGTCCCGGTTTTACTGGCCAGGCATACATGGTGACATCATGAAACTATGTGAGACATGTCCTGAATGCCAGTTAACTAGCCAAAAAGGACAGAAGCCGGCTCCTTTGGTTCCTCTGCCTTTGGAAGCCGTCCCATTCGAGAGAATTGGGGTAGATCTGGTCGGACCTTTAGAACCCTCTGCGAAGGGACATAAATTTATACTCGTTGTTGTTGATTATGCCACCAGGGATCGTAGGACATGGTACTGCAAGCTTCTGGGCAGGACGAGTTGTCTCCTATCAGGATAGTTGTGATAGGTGAAAGGAACCTTTCCTCTGCCAAAAGGGCTTGAGGCCTTGTGACTGGATACAAACACACAGCACTGCCCTGCTGCAGACTCCCCCGGGAAGCTTTATCACGCACGAGTACTATTATCTCCAATTTGATGAACGTACAGGCCTGGGAAAACGAAAGAACTGACACACAGACAGTGTTTCAATCCTTCCGCCTCCGTTTATTACGTATAGGGTAAAGATTTTTATACAGAAAAGAAAAGGGTTTGGTTAAAAGCGGAACGTAGGTGTAATCTGGGTGTGGCTTGGGTTAGACGCATGATTTAGGGGCAGGACATATTAGTGGCATGATTTTGGGACGTAATTCTCCCAATACAGGCATTGTCTGAATACATAGCTTTTTCATTGTCTGTTATCAAAAAAACCTTGAATTTCTCTAGCCACTAAGTTATATGATTCTGCCTCTCTAAGGGAACCAGTCTATTGTTTATTAAAACAGCAGGGAGGAAATTGTAATTTTGGCAGCAGCTGAATACATGAGAAATTATATTTCAGCAAAAGGCTGACTACAGAATCTTAACTGGTTATTACAGACAAAATGGATGGCTTAACACAAGTGCAGATTCTGGCCTGACCTACTGGTCTTAACAATAGGGGATAACCCACTAGAGAAGGCCACGGTCCATGCGGAACTAGTCCCATTCCCTCATGATGACGGCGACTGTGTTGGCGGGAGCACGCTTCACTAAGGAAGGGTTGTTTTCTTGGATGGCCCGACGTATGGCTTTGGCAACCAGGTCTTGCATCTGATGTAGCACTAATTCCTGCCACCTCATTATGGTATCTTGAATGATGGACATGACTTCTGGATAGCAATATGCTGCAAGAAGTGCCCGAAACCCCAATGAGTCCACTACTCTGAGTTCAGAAAAGGCTACTTTGTCCTCCATGATAGTCGCTGTGGAGCACATGGCCCGAATCCCAGGGCCATGAATTTATTCCCACAGCCGTCATCTGCGTTGCACTCAGTCCAGGCCTTCTGGACATAGCATCGACTTCGATGTTTAATGGTCCTGGCTTGTACTTCAGCATGAACTGATAGATAGGGCAGCCAACCACCAGTGGCCGGTGGCATCTAACTTGGCAAAGGTCAGGATATATGTCAAAGGATTATTGTCTGTTCACACTTCAAAGCAGACCTTGTAAAAATAATCAAGTAGCTAATCTACAGCAGCCCACTTGAGCTCTAGGAATTCCAGTTTATGGACTGGGTAGTTCTGCTCACTCGCCATCAGACTGCGACTCACATACGCTACTGGCCGGAGGCCTGCACGGTATTATTGGAGTAATACCGCTCCCAGCGCATTGAAGCTGGCGTCCACATGCAGGATGTACGGTTTCTCTGGGTCTGCATAGGCCAAGACAGGGGCTTCAGTGAGGCTCTTCTTCAGCCATGTGAAGGCCTTCTTGCAGGCAGAAGTCAATTTGTCCCAGAACGGTGATCGTGGAGTTGAAGGTTTTTGCCGAGGCTCTTCTGGGTAAA
Source organism: Ascaphus truei (assembly GCF_040206685.1). Taxonomy (NCBI): domain Eukaryota; kingdom Metazoa; phylum Chordata; class Amphibia; order Anura; family Ascaphidae; genus Ascaphus; species Ascaphus truei. The sequence continues at coordinate 141,773,127 of NC_134486.1, read as the reverse complement.
TCTTCAACAAATTGTTGAGGACATTGGCCTTGCTTGAGTACCCCTCTACAAATCTTAGGTAGTATCCGCAAAACCCCAGTTCACTACAGCTTCGACCATAGCGGGGTTGGTAGCCACTCCTTCTGTGTACACTATGTGGCCCACATAGGTGACCGAAGTGCGGCAGAAGTGTCCAGGGACAACTTCAGGCCTTCTTTTCCCAGTCGATCCAGAAACTTCAGTAGGCGTTCTTCGTGCTAACGTTCTTCCGAACACGATGATATAGTCCAGATAGACCAGACATTCCCAGGGATTCATGTATTTTCCATTAACCTCTGGAACATTGTAGGTGCACCACAAATTCTTTGGGGCAACCAGGTGAACTGGTAAAACCTGAGGTGGCAAACAAACATTGTGCTCTACTGGTCTTCGGGGCTCATGGGTACCTGGTAGTACCCATACCTCAGGTCCAGCACACTGAAACACTGGCTGCCAGATAAGGCACTGAGGATCTCTTCAATTCGCGGCAGGGTATATTGGTCCAGGACCGTGCGCCAGTTCAGGGTGCAGTAGTCCACGCATAGATGCACGGATCCATTCTTCTTCCTCACCACCACAATAGTGGAGGCATATGGGCTACGGGACTCCGTAACGATAACCGCCGTCTCCATCTCCTTCAGGATGTCACTCACATCTTCCACGTCTCTGGGAACTATGCATCTGGAACACTCCCGGAATGGAGTGACTTCGTTCAATCGGATCGTGTGCTGAGCACTCTTGCTGAAGCCCACATCCATCTCACTGGCGGAGAACACCTTTATCAGGATCGCAGCTAGGGTCTGCCCCCAGCAAGCATTGCATACTAACATCAGGGGTGCCCACAGACCCCTATCCACGTACATGCCGCGTGGCAGGTAATTACAGTTGGGAACTCAGCTGCCTCTCACCTGATGCTAATACTACTCCTTCCTATCGGCTCTTAGCCTATGTGTGACGTCACTGACTCTGCTGTTCCCCTATTAGCTGCTACCTCCTTTTATACCCTATCAGCCCTTTGCCAGTTGTTGAGCATAAACTGTTGGTTATGTCCCGTGCTTACTGCTTCCTAGTATTGCCTGTTCCTGTGCCTTGCCTGACCTGTGTTGTGACCCCTGCTCGTACCTGTACCTGTCTCTTCTATACCACTGGACCTCGGCTTGAATTTGGACTCCCGCACTCTCCTCTCCTTAACCACAGCAAACAGACAACGACTACTCTTCCCTCTCCAACCCTGGACCACGGCAAGTACCATGACCTACCCAAACTCTCCTACCCTGACCCGGCTTCATGACACGGATTCTGCAATCCAGACCTGGTCCCGTGGTTGTAGGGTGGCAGTTATATACATCCCCACCTCAGCCCCACGGTCTAGTCCAGTTTGTGGTGAGCACACGTTACAACTTCTTGCATTCTGCCAGTTTGTCGCTTAGCTGTTTATTCCACTCCGCTGGCAAGGATGATTCCCTGAAGTCGAACTGCAATCCAGGAGGGGCTTCTCTCATGGTAACCGCGTTCACATGAGTCAGGGATTCTATTTGACCGGGTATATCCGACCCAGTGCTTGACCGACGTCAAACCGTATAGGGTGGGGCGAGATATTCTGTATGGTCACCTTGAACAGGTGAGGAAGTGCAGACTTCCATTCCTTTATTTATGGCACCACCTTGAACCCTCTCTTGGCGTTTTCTTCGGGAGTGGTCTCTAATGAAATGTACCAGTCGGCCTCATCGCGGCCTGGGTAGTTAGGTACAGTGGCCATGTACCTCACTCCCCCGGTGGAATCTCTGTCAACCCCTTCTTAAGGTTGAAAAATTGTCCAAATTCTTCTTGGCAGATATACTATAGCATTCCTTTTTGAATTCGGAGTGAACCCGCAACGATGATAGGGGTAATTCACCGGCTTCTTGCAGATAGGCCCGGATCAGAGCTCTCACCACATCTGCGTTGGTCCCCAATATGATGGGGGAATTCGGGTGTTCCCGGGGCTCGGGACATATCAAGGCTTCCACTTCCATGGAGTAGGTTTCGTTGGTATTGAGCTGCGGTATATCCAACCGCACTTGAATCACGCCATCAATGGGGTAGTCTTCACTACAAAAGCCCCTCAATTTCATCTTCTCTGACGACTGCATAGGCAGGTACTTGAGTGCAGATCATAAAATGGCATGTAGATGAAGGTCACTTTGAGTCCCGGTATCCAACAAGGTGGAGGAGTAGATATCTTCCATTAGTACTCGTATTATGGCTGCAGGTCCCACTCGATTGTATGTGTCCAATTGGGGCTCCTCTTTGGAGCTAGGCACAGCGGCACTATTTAAGGATGTGGACAGCTGTTCTGTCGACTGCACTGTGATGGCCATGGCTCTTGGGGTGTAAGTGTCTGACTTCAGACAATCCCATGCAAAGTGACCTTCTTTATGGCAGTTGAAGCAACGGTTGCTTCGGTTTGCATTGAAGCCAGGGTTAGGAGCCGAGCTCCGAGGCACCAAGTGGGTCTGTCGTGAAGGACCCTGGGGTGTATTTTCCTCAGGATTCTCCTTCGCACTAGACTTCTTGGATGGAGTTGCTTTAGTTTCCCATTTGGATGATTCCCGGGATGTCTTGGGAATCTGAAACTGCAGGATGACCCTCTTGATCTTGTATGTGATCCATTAGGTCCTCAAAGTTAGGAGGATTCTCTGTAGAGAGAGTGCAGCAGATCCTGGCTATGATGGAGTGTTTAAGCAATGCTTACATTGATTTAAATATAGGCCATGTTTTATTTTTTGACATACAGGATTGATTCTTCAGGCCTGTGGGGACCCATGGGAACCAACCGAGGACCTCTGAGTGCCCACGGGGCCTACCTGAGGACCCCCGAATTCCCACGGGTACCACCTGAGGACACACGGGGGATACCTGGGGGGACAACGGGGGGCACCACAGCTGTGGTGGCCCCGCAGACCCGCAGGGAACACGTGAGGGCCCCAGACACCCATGGGAACCACCCAAGGGCCCTCAGACCCCCATGGGAACCACCCGAGGAGCACCAGACGCCCACGGGTACCACCTGAGCACCCCGGGGGGACACCTGCGGGGAAGAACCGGGGTCCCCACAGCTGCGGGGGCCCCACGGACCCACAGGGACCACCCAAGGGCCACAGACTCCCATGGGAACCACCCGAGGGCCCCCAGACACTCGTGGGGATGACCTGGGGACCCCAGACACCCACGGGAACCACCCGTGGACCCCCACAGACACCTGCAGGTACCACCTGGATGCCCACAGAGCCTAGCGGGGACCACCCGGAGGCCCCCAGACACCCATGGGCACCCCCTGGGTTGGACTGTGGGGCCTGCGAACACCCGTCGGGACCACCGGGGACCCCCCTGGACTTGGATATTAATCCAGTGCGGAAAATAATAAATAGGGGGTATTAGCCCAAAGGATGGGTGTTTAGGCCTACCGGGTGGTAGCTGGAGGGGTTAACCCCTTCATTACCTTAGCGGTATTAACCATCCATCTGCAACCCCCCCGCAAAGCCTAAGCACCCACCAAGGGCCAAATACCACCTTCACCCACCCCCGCTACCCACAATAAACCTGGCACTGGTAGTTAACGCCTTCATTGCCTTAGCGGTTAGCCGCTAAGGTAATGAAGTTGTCTGTAAATGCATTTTTCAGGCATCTGATTCATGTCTGGTGCCTCAGGTGCTGATATTAATGGATATCTGCTCCGATGCAGGAAAAGGTCTGATTTTTTCTAAGTTCGTCTCGCCACTCATCCGCAGCTTCTTGCCAACTTTTTTTGCCGAGTCCATATGGAGAGAAATTCTCCATTCTAAAGTGGCGATCAGCTGCGAGAACTGATCGGGCTACTAGAATACAGTGAGTTGGAAAAGCTGGCGATAAGCGGCGAAAAGTGGCTTATCGCCAATCGGACGGCGGATTTTTTTTCCCGTCAAAACCCCCCACCAATTTTTGCTCTTATCTCCAGCTTCTCGGGGCCAGCTTACTGAATCGCAGTACGATTTTTTGTCGAGAAGCTGGCGTTAAGGGCCTTTTTGGTGCTTACTGCATAGGCCCCCAAGTGTTAACTGCTGCTTAGTCAATCCCAGTTTTTGTGTATGTAAACTTCCTTCAAGATCAAACACCTACTTTCAACATTTATGCCTTTATGGGTATAATAGCAATGGTATTTTATGCAACCCTCCCTGCCAAGCTCCTAGGGAGATTATATTAGTGTGCGATATTTGTCTACTCAGCATAGTTTACCTCAGTTCAGAGTGCTGGATGGGTGACTTTTGTAGTACAACCCAAATCTTTATTCAAGTCCCAAGGCACAGGGACACTTCACATACACAATATAATTGACATACTGTAGTTGTACGTTGCTTTATATAATTCTTTATTATTCTCTATTATTTAGGAAATAGTACTTCCCTAGGTGCCCACTCTTAACACTCAGAGGGAAGTGCATATACTTGGCTGTGTTACTTATATTGGAACCGGTCCCCCTTCAGAGTAACATCTGTTATACCCTGTCTACTTTGGACCTTTACTAGTGTAGCCAAGTCCCCTAGGACTACTGATTCCTGGTCCTCTAACACTGTAAGTCCCATTGAAGTGTGGGTAGTGTTAGGACTAGACTATGCTGGGCCTGTTATATTGTTCAGTTTGTGTGTTCACAATAAAGTTCAGGAATAGCCTGTTATTGTAAGGGAGGCCTATGAGTATAGGAGGCTGACTTACCAGCCACTCTCCTGGGAAGGAGGGCGTTTTCCTCTAGAGGTTTGAGTGTAACAGTAGTGTTGGGCTGTCCTTCTGAGTATGAGGATGCAGCAGTAGTCTCTCCTACAGAGGAGCAGACTGAGGCTTTGCTCTGCTAGGGGATAAGGTATGCTTAGGAGGGGTGCTTCAGGCCTCAAGCCTTGGGTACTGTCCTCAGGGAAGAATACCTGTATGATATACTGCCTGCTGTATCAATAAGTCACACTTATACCTCATCTGGTGTAATGCTTTATATGACCACCCAAAGAAGTGCCCCTGAGGTCCATCTTGGTCAAGCCAGGATCCTCTGGGGCTGGAGGTGCTACCACTGATGGAACCAACATGAGCCTATCCTGATGTCTTCCCCACTTCACCGCGGAGATCTCCAGCCTCCTGTTTACTAGCTAGGTATGCACTAGCACCATATTACACCGGTAGTGACCCAATCTCACGTAGGAAGGGGGAAAAGGTGCTACACTAGGATCCTGGCTGGTTCTGTGCAGATAAAGACTATACTCCATTCCTGATTGGAACTGCAATTTCCTTACAGGTTGAACAGACTACATATGGTCCACCTGTAGAACTGATCCGCTGACACAGGGGAGCCCTCTACATGAGGCCCTCTGTGGCGTGTCTGTCTCACCTTTCTGGGACCTGCGTGTTTCCATTGGCAATCTCATTGGAAAACTTGCTAAAAGGGCATTGTACCTCTCTGTAAAATAACAAACAGGGGGGCTTGATCTCTCCATTTGCTTAGGAAACATAAGGCTTCCCAAGGCTCCTCTTCTCTTGTCCTCCAGTAAACAACTTTCCAGATCTTTCACCTTCTCCTATGTATGGCATTTCTCTGATTTCAGTAATCCCATTGTAACACAGGATGGGGCCTAACATATACTGCTCTATTAACCCCTTGCAGCAAACTGGTAACCCCATTAAGGGGGGGGGGGGGTTTACATATATAACTACAAATGTACTGTTTGCCTACATAATCAGCGGGTGGCAACAATAGGAAGTGACCGTATAGCGAGTTTTACCATGAATAAAATCCAAATACAAGTTTAGACATATTCAAGTCAGCTGCTTAATCATTAGTATGTAGAACCATTTAAGAAAATGTTTAGACATTTTTAAACTTGTGGTATTTAACCTCCATAAGACTATCAAAACCCTTTCCTGTCTTTCATTATAGGAGAGGATGTATTGTAGACAAATAGATGATCTGCTCCCCATCTGGAGGTCTTGCCCCAAGATGTTTATCACATCAAACTGGTCAACTTCAATGTAATATGTACACTATTCATCCATAATATACCTTATCTTACCCTACAATATACACAGGTATACTTCCTTGTCCCACTCTGTCACCAATCCCACAACCCTTATTTATCTCTCCCCTTATTTTTCCTTTTTTTCGCCTCTTGCATTGACAGCCCAATAATTATTTATTCTTACTCTTCTTTAATGTATAATGTATTTCAATTGTGTAAAGAATTTGGAAAAAAAAATAATTTGTATTTTTTCATTGTTACTGTATGTTGTTCTTACAAAACATTTTAAATGCTACAGTATAAAAAACATTTAATGAAATAAAAAAAAGTGAGGTGAAAGCAGACAACTTTTGTACTGAATTTTAAAGAAATCTTCAATAAAAATAAACAGCATGCATCTTTAAGTAGCATGTAGACAGGGAACAAAAACTGAAATACTGAAGTGCAGGTTATACCATGGATTAGTTTTAGCCAGCGTTTAAGGCACAGTAGGTTGCAAATCAGGAGAGGAACATTATACAGTTATAAGTCATACAGAATTCAATACATAAAAAATGGTTTTGCAGATTCTAGACAAGGGGTTGATTCAGATAGAGTGCATGGCACAGGACCATGAAGGACTGCAACATACATGATTATTTAGTGCTGAACTCTTATGTATGTAGATATTGCTACATGCTGCAAATTATAGACAAGGAAAACACCTTGTCTGGTTAATGCTTTGTTAAATTAATTGTTAAATCACGAATTTCATACTGTATGACATAAAAACATATACAACTTTGTATTCAATTTTAACAATGCATAAATTAGATTCAATGGTCTCACATCTTACATTTCCAAATCTAACTTTGCAGACTCGATCGTTTAGGTTTTACTCACATCAGAACACTAATTCTTATGCAAGGTCTCTTTTTTCACATTCTATTCTTGAATATTTCCATATCCTTTAACTATGTTTTACTGAGTAAGCAAGTCCTTTGGGTTAAGTGCAATCATATAAAAATATTGATGTTTTGTTTCTTTGATATATTGTTTTGCTTGAATTCAAATATTTAGACTGGTGTAGGTGTACTTCATATTATTCACATATGGAGTGACATGACCGGTTAATGCTCATGTAAGGGCAAAAACTCAAATTTAAGTCAATTGGGATTAAAGCCCATTTGGGTGCGTTATCCCGTAAATGGTGCTTTATGAATCTGGGGAATAGTGCTTTATACTGAAATCGATTCATGTGACCAACCTATAAAATGTCAGCAACACTTCTACTATAGATATTCATGGCCTATCAATCAACACATGCAGTATGTGCTTATATTAATTTTTAATTTATAGTAATGAGTATACTGCTTGGGACATCAAGCAAGACTAACTGCAAATTGCCAATATCTGAGCTTTAATATACATAATCGCAAAGGTATAGTTTATTGGGTAAAATAAATGTTGGTTGTGTTCTTAGTTGTTTAAATATTTATTTGATACACCCTATGATTACTAATATACAGTAATTTCCTGAAGAGTTCACCTATTAGTCTGCACATTTTCAGCATTTATGGTTTATTTATCAAACTTTCCTGGCTTAAAAATTACTGCAAAATGTTCTTGCTTGTGCTTTTATGCCAATTTTTGTCATGTATTTACAGCTGGAAGATTTTGATCAATGTAAAAGGGTTTTGGCTGCACACCACAATATAATGAATACATACAGTTTACCGGTGCTGCTGGTTCAAGGAAGTACCTGCCAGGCAAATTCCAATGTACACTGAGGAAAAAAGAGAGATCCAGCGCTCCACGGATTTCAAGATAAATGAATTTATTGTGCCACACGACGTTTCGACCAACAGGTCTTTTTCAAGTGATTAGGCATGTGGCACAATAAATTCATTTATCTTGAAATCCGTGGAGCGCTGGATCTCTCTTTTTTTCCTCAGACTTTGATCAATAACATGTTGGGTGTTTGAAATAAGATTAATTATTCTTTTTTGTGCAATCTAACTTTTTTAGGTGGCTACAGGAAAGTATGATGTTTCCAGACTGAATTAAAAAAGAGTTTGTGTGAGGAACACAGCATATAGATTTTGGGGGACTTTGAGGCATCCCTTTATATTTAAATGAAAAATTCTATGTGTTTATGGTATTCCTGTAATAGTTCTATTGTTATATCAGATAAGTGATATTTGGGCTTTTACAACGTAGTATTGTAAGGATAGTTGTGGTCTTGGCAATCACATATTTAATTACATATTTTGTGCTTGATACACAAGACCGCAAATTTGCCAGGGCGGCAAGGAAGTTTTGAGGGAACTTTTATGACCTACGTATTCTTGTACTGTTTGTTCTGTAAAGATTTTTTGTCTGATATCTTTTGTTAAAACCCCCCGTTAGCACTACTTTTTTTTTAAACTAATACTTTAATGAATTACACAATTTAAAAAATATAATGTGCCAAGATGACAATGTAAATACATGCAGTATGAAGGATTCTAATGGCTGTGACAAAGAAATGCAACTTTTTGCACTTTGTCCAATTGTCTAATTAGTATTTGACTAACTGAACATTTGTTTCTAAATAATATTCTGCATGAATCTATGGAAACCTAATAAGATCCTATTTTAAATGTGAGAATGAGGTTGTAGTATGGTCTTTAAAATAAAATATATAAGATAGCAACACCTACCTACAATTTGGCAGCATTCCAATAAGTGATTGCACATTTTGCATATGATCCAGCAAATACTGGTCAAACAATTGCTGCCCAATGTTATCTAAAATGCCTATTTTAGGCTTAGCTATCACAAAATGCCATACCATGAACGTGATCTTTTACTATGCAGCATACTGTAATTGGTGCTTCTAAGAAGCCCTAGGGAGTTAGGGGGCCCTGTCTAGTGTAGCACAGGGCTCATGTAGCACACACAGCATTGCCTCATGCAAGATAAGTATTTCTTTTGGCATTTAATGTGATAAAACTGTTTAAAATTTAATTTTTGAGCTGTCAATCAACAAGTGATAACACTATTAATATTTATCTTGGCATCTTTGAGTGACATCTCACTCCGAAGAAACGTTTCCTTGCATATATTATGCTACCTCTAGCATGATGGACTTAAATGGATTACTTGTAACATATTTGATTTATTTTGCCTGTTATTAGTTCCTTTGCTTATCAACAAGGTATTAGTGAGGTAGCAGTTTTTCTGTATAAAATTGTCAGTGAAAATGCAGAAGCTACATCCATATAATAACTTGATCAGAAGATATCAGCCCACATTGCTATGCCATAAGACACCTTACAGGCCATTCATGTAATGACCGGGAGGAGTCTAATGGTGTAGCACTACTTGGTAATATGGTCCTTCTAGTCACAAGTCCCAGTGATTTTTCACCGATATATTGGAATCTGGAAGCTATATATGGGCCTTATGGAAATATGAAATAGACACACATACTTATGACTTTCTGATAAAAGAGAACTTGGTAACTTTTAGAAGACATTAAAAAGTAATTGGGAGATTCAGGAGTATTATAATTGTTACTTTTGGCCAGTGTGACTACACAGTTTTTACATGATAACCTTCTTGAATCAAAACCAGTCTTTTCTTAAATATCCAATACGGTTTATATTAACCAATTCCATATCTTTTGAAACAAAATAATGTTTGAATTAGACAAAAAATGAGTTGAAATTTCTCAATGCTACCCAAAGAGTTGCATCGTTGTTGCACAACAAAAATGATGACTTAACTTTTAATAGTCAAAATTAAAATAAATGGCATTAGCATACGACACTATGTCATAGTGCAAAGAACCAAAAAATAAAGGTGGCTAAATAAGTTAAAAGCCAGGAAGCTGCCAAGGTGTGTGTGTCCCTTGAAAAGGTAAATACTATAAGACAGGGCTTAGGGCTCTATGCAGTAAGTGCCGAAAAGGCTTTTTTCGCCATTTTCTCGCCAAAATTGCCTTCCCGATTCAGTAAGCGGTTTGGGGCTGTTTTGCTGCCTCCGGATCTGGACGGCTTGCCATCATTGACTCAACCGTGAAATCTGCATTGTATAAAAAGCTTTTTGAGGAAAATGTCAGGCCATCTGTTAGTGAGCTAAAGCTGACACGAAAGTGTGTCATGCAACAAGACAATAATCCTAAACATACAAGCAGATCTACAAAAGAATAACTGCAGAAAAATAAATTCCACATTTTAAAATGGCCTAGTCAAAGTCCAGATCCAATCCCCATTGATATGTTGTGGCAGGACCTCAAGTGAGCTGTCCATGCAAGGAAGCCCTCAAATGTCACTTAGTTAAAGCAGTTCGGTTTTGAGGAATATCGGCTCATTCCTCCTTACAGATGTGAGAACTGACCAGCAGTTACAGGAAACATTTAGTCATTGCTGATCACACATGGATATTGAATATTGAATAATTTGTGGATAAATAAATGTTGAAGTATCATGTTTTTTTGTGATTTGTTTGTTCAGGTTATCTTTATCTATTTTTAGGACTTAGATTAAGATCTAATAACATTTTAGGCTTAAAATATGTGAAAATCCTAAGTGATTCACAAACTTTATATTGCCACTGTACTGTATGTATGGCAAGTAACAGTACAGATGTAGCCAGACTTACTTTACCCATAAATACAGTACTTCAAAATATCGAGACATGCCTCGCGTTTTCATAGGTTCAATGGTAATTGCAGCAGAATGTCTGAGCAAGCCCGGGCACGCCTCAACCAATGTTGGGCCACCTGTTCTCAAGCACAGAGCAAAATGAGAAATATATGTCGTGATTTGTTTACATTATTTTTATTACCTATACCAAGCGACCATTATGTCTATCTTAACTGTGTATTAAGTGTGGAAACCTTGACTCATGTTTAGGTTCTACTAAAAAATATTGTTTTTTTATCTGGAAGTGGTTTTAGTTCTAAAGCAGATAATAATATAACTGAAAAACTTTAAATAAAAACAAAAGAAACGAAAAACACCTAAAATGTTAAATTGACCCGGTATTCTGGATTTGGTTTTAAACAATGCTGGGGTTTTTGTTTTTGAAATTCAAGGTTCTGGCACGTTCTAATTTCATATACCTTGTTTTGCCCATCTGTACTATATATAGTGTATAATGGTTAATATATACTGTACACAGTCAAGATAACACTAGACAACCTGAAATAGGAGACAAAGCTTAAATTACATACTGTATAACATTTTATTACATTTTTCAACTTAACCCCTTAGTAGCACAAGTTGACATCCAGTAGGGACCAACTCTGCTCACAAAAGAACATACATTAGATAACTGGGATATATGCAAAGTATATTTAAATGACTCACTCCCCATACTTTCTAGTGTTGATTTCCATAAGACCTACATTGACAAGTCTAAGGCACCTTTATGAGGAAGGAGGTACTGGTGTGAGGCCGAAAAGGATGAGAGCCACAACTGCTGCTATTCAGGGCAGCAGCTCTAGTAGTGTTAGCTAAACAAGCTACTGGGTAGGCTCACTTTCCCAGTGTACTTTTGAGCTCACTACTCACAATTTTAAACCCCTCCCCCTTGCTTCCATTAAAAGCAGACCACTTCCTGGTTTCCACTTCAATGTGTCTTGTGCACAAAAAGGAGCCCACAGTAGATACCTGAGAGATAAGCTAATAGCCAGTGACAGGGGTACTACCGAGCAGCTGGTTTAGCTCACAATACTTGAGTTGCTGCCTGAAATAGCAGCTGTAGTGGTTCTGATCCTATTGGACTTGATGCCAGTACCACGGCCCTCACAAGGTGTCTTAGATTCAAGGTATCTAATGTATACATTTTTTTCAATCTCTCTCCAAAGCTAAATCTTTTGTGTGGATTTTCAGTGATAGAAAAAAAAATCCCACTGAATCTGCCCTTTTGAGACTGATCAACGGAACTTGTAAATCTTCCCCTATCTCTGATTATTACATTACTCTATGTGTTGCAGGGTACATGCAACTACACACGTGGGTTTCTTGACAAGGCTTATTTATTTAGCCTTAAAAGATATACAGCACACAAACAAAAATAGCTTTTCTTCAGCAAACAAAAGAAAAAATGGCTTTTTCTTCAGCAGACAAAACAAAACAGTTTCTCTTTAGCAGACAGTGTAAAAATAAGGCAGCTACTCTTTTCTATGCAGGAGACAGACAGTTCATAAACCATGTACTTTGCTAACAGACCTTGTATCAGTAATCTCTTCAGTAGCTTACTCCTCTCTCCTCAACAGCCAGCCCCCATGTGTCTACAGCCTGGGGTTTTTAACACACCTTGATTAGGCAGCTGGGATCCAACTAATTGTCCTGAGGTTCCCAGCTGAAGTTAACCTAGTCACTGCTGCATTGAACACAGATTTAACAAACACCTTGGGAACCAATATCTGTCTGGTGACCTCCCCTGTTTGTGTCTGCCTATTCACCCTATACAGGATATCATTTGATAGCTCAAAATGGGGGAATACTATCACCCCCTGTGCATTTAAAATTTGCTCATCAATTTTTACCACCTTGTCATACTGTACTGTCTAGCAAGGACTGGGTCTTCCCTTTGCCTCTGGCGAAAATCAGGGAGGTATAGGTCTGGTAAATCTCCAGGGCCCATATCCCCCTCCTTCTGGCCATCCCCAGTCATCACTTGTGACTTCTGGCTATAAGAATGGTCACCTTGAGACCCAGATTTCTGCAACCAGTCCTGTTTGTCAGAGCAAAGATAAGTGAGAAGAAAATAAAGTGCGCAACTACTAATTGAGTGACGTGATAATTAGTGATTAAATAAAATTACGTGACCTTGAACAGAGCGTCTGCAGCTGCGATGGAGGGGGGGCTCAGGGACCCCCTAAGCTAACAGATAAAAACAGAAAAGACACAGCGCACAACGCTCATAGTGCATTAAACAATATATTGACATAAACAATAAGGTAGGGTGAGTAATGTGCGTACATCAAAGTGATTAATCATAAGCAGTTTTGGGATAATGTTACCCAACGCCTCAGGAAACCGGAACGAGTGTCCTCACAAGGGTTGTTGTTCATCATTCCCTGATGAAGAAACCCATGGGTTTCGAAACGCGTTGGATGACTGGTCAAGAGCTCTACCTCTAACTATCACCCCACCACGCGAGCTGATCGAGTTTGAACGGCGCCATAACCAGCGATCTCCCCCGCGGTGACGTCATCGACCCGGAAGTGCTTCGAACGGAGGGGAGTGAGAGAATCCAGCCGGTGTGGAGCTTCGCTCTGGCAAAGCACTGTATAGGACAGCAGCTGACGTTTGACTCGTGCTCTGGGGAGAAAGAACTCATAGAGGCTTCCTACTTACCTTCCTACCAACAGGATCCTGCATCCGAGATATCAGCGCCACAACCCTTGTGAGGACACCCTTTACGGTTTCCTGAGGCGTTGGGTAACATTATCCCAAAACTGCTTATGATTAATCACTTTGATGTACGCACATTACTCACCCTACCTTATTGTTTATGTCAATATATTGTTTAATGCACTATGAGCGTTGTGCGCTGTGTCGTTTCTGTTTTTATCTGTTTGTCAGAGCGTTTTTGCTTCCGAGTCTTTTGAACCCGGTGTCTACTGGGAAAAAGGTCTGCTGAGAAGGGGAACAGTTTGCCAGGGTTCTACTGAGCCATAGAATGAGACTCCTCGTGAGAGACTGGAGCCATTAGGTCCGAAAAGAAAGGCCAGTCCCAGCTGAGCACAATGGGGGCAGGGAGCCAAGGAGCGACTCCTACTTCGAGGTAAGCCTCCTGACCTTTTACCTGTAGCCGGATTTTGGCCGTCGGATAGCGTTTTACATCACTGTGTATACATTCTATACTCCATGGGGAGTCAAAAGAACACACGTTAGGTGGTAACAGTTCCTGGAGGACAAGAGTTTTCCCAGAGCCCGAATCAACAAGGGCCTGGACGGTTTTTCCCCCAATCAGGACTGGAAGGAGCCAGGGCTTGTAATTTTCTCCAGTGAAGGCCGAGGCGACGGGCCTGCTGAATGAACAATCCATCAGTGGACAGTCCACATACCGGTGGCCTTGTTCTCCGCAGGCGGAACATGGAGAGGGTTCCCTCGCAGGAGGGGGCTGTGGATAGTGCTCCGCTGGACCGGATACTGGATACCAGGCATCTGGTGGGTCCTGTGGGCCACATCCTCGGAAGTTCCTCTCATTTTGCGACGAGCCGACATCAGGAAGGCAATGAGGGTCTCGGCGGGGACCAGCATTTGGACTCTGTCCTTGCTGGAACCACTGCTCCTTCCGTTGGACTTGCCGGTTGCGTATGGACGGGCCGTAGGTTCCCCGTTGTTCCGACCTCCCTCTTTGGGCATCGGCACGTGTCGGTGGAGTCGGGTCCAGGACACTCGCCTGCTGCTCAGCCCCAAGGAAGTTCTCCACGAGTCGGACCGCCAAAGCTATGGTTTCAGCAGCGTGGCGTTTCACCCACGAGCGTGCGGAAGGGGGTATTATTTGTAGAAATTGTTCCAAAACCACCTGCTCAAGAATTGCCTCCTTAGTGCACTCGTCGGGTTGTATCCAGCGCGTACACAAATCCAATAACCACTGAGCGAGGACCCGGGGTCTCATCTTAGCGGTGTACTTCATGTTCCGGAACTGCTGCCGGTAGGTCTCTGGGGTCAGACCTAAGCGATCCAGTATGGCGGCTTTTACTTGTCGGTAGTCCATTGCCCGATCTGCTGGGAGGCCCTGATATGAGGCATGGGCTTCTCCTATGAGGAGCGGGGCCAAAGCAGTTGCCCAGCGATCTGTAGCCCAGCCCTGAGCTTCCGCAACTCTTTCAAATGTCAGTAACAAAGCCTCTGGATCCTCGTTCAGAGCCATTTTCCTCAGGAGTATATGGGGTCTGCTTGCAAGTTCTGGACTGGTAGAACCCTGGAATTGGGTCAGCAGCTTGGCAATCCGCTCATCCTGTGCTGCCTGTAGTCTTTCATCTCTCTCCGCTTGCACCCGGGCCTGCTCCTGCATTACCAGTCTCTGCTGTCTGGTCTGCTCCTGCATTAACTGTCCCTGCTGTCTGGTCTGCTCGCACAGAAACTCTTTCAAAATTTCTTCCATTCTTGTGTGTGTGTGTGTGGCCCTTTTACTGCAGGAGCCTTTTGACAATCCCAGGACTTCTGAACACCATATGTTGCAGGGTACATGCAACTACACACGCGGGCTTCTTGACAAGGCTTATTTATTTAGCCTTAAAAGATATACAGCACACAAACAAAAATAGCTTTTCTTCAGCAAACAAAAGAAAAAATGGCTTTTTCTTCAGCAGACAAAACAAAACAGTTTCTCTTTAGCAGACAGTGTAAAAATAAGGCAGCTACTCTTTTCTATGCAGGAGACAGACAGTTCATAAACCATGTACTTTGCTTACAAACCTTGTATCAGTAATCTCTTCAGTAGCTTACTCCTCTCTCCTCAACAGCCAGCCCCCATGTGTCTACAGCCTGGGGTTTTTACACACCTTGATTAGGCAGCTGGGATCCAACTAATTGTCCTGAGGTTCCCAGCTGAAGTTAACCTAGTCACTGCTACATTGAACACAGATTTAACAAACACCTTGGGAACCAATATCTGTCTGGTGACCTCCCCTGTTTGTGTCTGCCTATTCACCCTATACAGGATATCATTTGATAGCTCAAATGGGGGAATACTATCACCCCCTGTGCATTTAAAATTTGCTCATCAATTTTTACCACCTTGTCATACTGTCTAGCAAGGACTGGGTTTTCCCTTTGCCTCTGGCGAAAATCAGGGAGGTATAGGTCTGGTAGATCTCCAGGGCCCATATCCCCCTCCTTCTGGCCATCCCCAGTCATCACTTGTGACTTCTGGCTATAAGAATGGTCACCTTGAGATCCAGATTTCTGCAACCAGTCCTGTTTGTCAGAGCGTTTTTGCTTCCGAGTCTTTTGAACCCGGTGTCTACTGGGAAAAAGGTCTGCTGAGAAGGGGAAAAGTTTACCAGGGTTCTCCTGAGCCATAGAATGAGACTCCTCGTGAGAGACTGGAGCTATTAGGTCCGAAAAGAAAGTCCAGTCCCGGCTGAGCACAATGGGGGCAGGGAGCCAAGGAGCGACTCCTACTTCGAGGTAAGCCTCCTGACCTTTTACCTGTAGCCGGATTTTGGCCGTCGGATAGCGTTTTACATCACCGTATATACATTCTATACTCCATGGGGAGTCAAAAGAACACACGTTAGGTGGTAACAGTTCCTGGAGGACAAGAGTTTTCCCAGAGCCCGAATCTACCAGGGCCTGGACGGTTTTTCCCCCAATCAGGACTGGAAGTAGCCAGGGCTTGTAATTTTCTCCAGTGAAGGCCGAGGCGACGGTCCTGCTGAATGAACAATCCATCAGTGGACAGTCCACATACCGGTGGCTTTGTTCTCCGCAGGCGGAACATGGAGAGGGTTCCCTCGCAGGGGGGGGCTATGGATAGTGCTCCGCTGGACCGGATACTGGATACCAGGCATCTGGTGGGTCCTGTGGGCGACATCCTCGGAAGTTCCTCTCATTTTGCGACGAGCCGACATCAGGAAGGCAATGAGGGTCTCGGCGGGGACCAGCATTTGGACTCTGTCCTTGCTGGAACGACTGCTCCTTCCGTTGGACTTGCCGGTTGCGTATGGACGGGCCGTAGGTTCCCCGTTGTTCCGACCTCCCTCTTTGGGCATCGGCACGTGTCGGTGGAGTCGGGTCCAGGACACTCGCCTGCTGCTCAGCCCCAAGGAAGTTCTGCACGAGTCGGACCGCCAAAGCTAGGGTTTCAGCAGCGTGGCGTTTCACCCATGAGCGTGCGGAAGGGGGTATTATTTGTAGAAATTGTTCCAAAACCACCTGCTCAAGAATTGCCTCCTTAGTGCACTCGTCGGGTTGTATCCAGCGCGTACACAAATCCAATAACCACTGAGCGAGGACCGGGGTCTCATCTTAGCGGTGTACTTCATGTTCCCGGAACTGCTGCCGGTAGGTCTCTGGGGTCAGACCTAAGCGATCCAGTATGGCGGCTTTTACTTGTCGGTAGTCCATTGCCTGATCTGCTGGGAGGCCCTGATATGAGGCCTGGGCTTCTCCTATGAGGAGCGGGGCCAAAGCAGTTGCCCAGCGATCTGTAGCCCAGCCCTGAGCTTCCGCAACTCTTTCAAATGTCAGTAGAAAAGCCTCTGGATCCTCGTTCGGAGCCATTTTCCTCAGGAGTATATGGGGTCTGCTTGCAAGTTCTGGACTGGTAGACCCCTGGAATTGGGTCAGCAGCTTGGCAATCCGCTCATCCTGTGCTGCCTGTAGTCTTTCATCTCTCTCCGCTTGCACCCGGGCCTGCTCCTGCATTACCAGTCCCTGCTGTCTGGTCTGCTCCTGCATTAACTGTCCCTGCTGTCTGGTCTGCTCGCACAGAAACTCTTTCAAAATTTCTTCCATTCTTGTGTGTGTGTGTGTGTGGCCCTTTTACTGCAGGAGCCTTTTGACAATCCCAGGACTTCTGAACACCATATGTTGCAGGGTACATGCAACTACACACGCGGGCTTCTTGACAAGGCTTATTTATTTAGCCATAAAAGATATACAGCACACAAACAAAAATAGCTTTTCATCAGCAAACAAAAGAAAAAATGGCTTTTCTTCAGCAGACAAAACAAAACAGTTTCTCTTTAGCAGACAGTGTAAAAATAAGGCAGCTACTCTTTTCTATGCAGGAGACAGACAATTCATAAACCATGTACTTTGCTAACAGACCTTGTATCAGTAATCTCTTCAGTAGCTTACTCCTCTCTCCTCAACAGCCAGCCCCCATGTGTCTACAGCCTGGGGTTTTTAACACACCTTGATTAGGCAGCTGGGATCCAACTAATTGTCCTCAGGTTCCCAGCTGAAGTTAACCTAGTCACTGCTGCATTGCAGGCTAAACATATGTCTGCCAGGCATATAGCTGGTGGCTTTTATTTACCCTGTCACACTATGGTAGTAAACTTTTCTATTTGCATGCAAATTTTTAACGTTAATGAAAGGATATCCTCCATTATCACTACAAAACCATATGCAAATTCTGTCAGTAATGCATGACTATCATGCATGTAACAATTTTCACAAAATAATGCTTGCTAATATTTTCCACTAATGAAAAATATTATAATTGATTTAACAACATTTCATGAATCCCCACCATAGTTTCATGGCATAGAAAAATGATTTGCCAGAAATATGAAGGTTAAGTCCAAAACCTTAATTACAATTTATATGAAATAATTTCATTTCGGCACATTGCGGATCGGGTAGACAGATTGTTGGGGGGGGGGCTGGGATTGACCCGGCGGTCTTGGTACAGGTTGGCACCAATGACAAAGTTAGAGAAAGATGAAGGGTCCTAAAAAATGATTACAGGGATCTAGGCCAAAAGCTTAAGGCAAGGACCTCCAAGGTAGTATTTTCTGAAATACTACCAGTGCCATGCGCTACCGCAGGGAGACAGTCAGAGATCAGGGAGGTTAATGCATGGCTAAGAAAGTGGTGTAGGAAGGAGGGGTTTGGGTTTTTAGAGCACTGGGACTCCTTTTCTGAGAGGTGCCATCTATATTCTAGGGACGGATTGCACCTCAATGAAGAGGGATCTTCTGTGCTAGGGGAAAGAATGCTAAAAAGGTTGGAGGAGATTTTAAACTAGGATGGAGGGGGGAGGGGAATGAAACAGATAATGAACTAAATGGAATAGATGTCACACTATGGTAGTAAACTTTTCTATTTGCATGCAAATTTTTTACGTTAATGAAAGGATATCCTCCATTATTACTACAAAACCATATGCAAATTCTGTCAGTAATGCATGACTATCATGCATGTAACATTTTTCACAAAATAATGCTTGCTAATATTTTCCACTAATGAAACATATTATAATTGATTTAACAACATTTCATGAATCTCCACCATAGTTTGATGGCATAGAAAAATGATTTGCCAGAAATATGAAGGTTAAGTCCAAAACCTTAATTACAATTTATATGAAATAATTTCATTTCGGCACATTACGGATCGGGTAGACAGATTGTTGGGGGGGGGGGGCTGGGATTGACCCGGCGGTCTTGGTACATGTTGGCACCAATGACAAAGTTAGAGAAAGATGGAGGGTCCTAAAAAATGATTACAGGGATCTAGGCCAAAAGCTTAAGGCAAGGGACCTCCAAGGTAGTATTTTCTGAAATTTTTGGAAATACTACCAGTGCCATGCATTACCGCAGGGAGACAGTCAGAGATCAGGGAGGTTAATGCATGGCTAAGAAAGTGGGGTAGGAAGGAGGGGTTTGGGTTTTTAGAGCACTGCGACTCCTTTTCTGAGAGGTGCCATCTATATTCTAGGGACGGATTGCACCTCAATGAAGAGGGATCTTCTGTGCTAGGGGGGAGAATGCCGAAAAGGTCGGAGAAGATTTTAAACTAGGATGGAGGGGGGAGGGGAATGAAACATATAATGAACTAAATGGAATAGATGAGGATACAAGGTGGTATGGAGGTAGAATGGGGGCAAGTGCAAGTTTGACAAGCAGTGAGATACCCATAGTAAATAGAGACAATACTAGAAAACTTCTAAAGACTAAACCAAGTGGGAGCAGAAAGGAAGGAGCAGATAAGATAATAGTACAGGCTGAAAAAAAACTTAAATGCATGCTTGCTAATGCAAGAAGCCTGACAGATAAAATGGGGGAGCTTGAATTAATAGCTGCAAGGGAGCAGTATGATATCATAGGCATTACTGAAACATGGTGGGATGAAACTCATGACTGGACAGTTAATTTAAAGGGGTATTCTCTTTTTCGGAAGGATCGAACAAATAGAAGGGGAGGTGGAGAATGCCTATATGTTAAACCAGATCTAAAACCTATTATAAGGGATGATGTCTATGAAGGGAATGATGAAAATGTAGAGACCTTGTGGATAGAAATTAGCAGTGGAGGTTAAAGTAAAAAGAAAATGTTTGTGGGAATATGCTATAAACCACCAAATATCTGTGAGATTGAGGAAGCTAAAATATTTTGCAAATGGAGAAGGCATCAAAACTGGGTCATGTTTGCATAATGGGGGATTTTAATTATCCAGACATAGACTGGGGCAATGAGATTAGCATTACAACAAAAGGAAACAGGTCTTTGGGGGTGCTTAAAGATAATTATATGACCCAAATTATTGAGGAACCAACCAGGAGAAGGGCAGTACTGGATTTGGTCATATCAAACAATGTAGAAGTAATAACAAATATTCAAGTCCTGGAACATTTGGGTAACAGTGATCATAAAATGGTCTCATTTGAAATAAATTATCAAAAAACAGATTACTTGGGTTCAAAAAGACTTTAAACTTTAGAAAGGCAGATTTTAATAAACTGAGGTCTAATCTAGTAGTAATACAATGGGATGATGTTTTTGCAGGGAAAAATGTAGAAGATAAATGGGCAGTCTTTAAAACATTGTTAGAAAAGCACACTTATCAGTGTATACCCTTGGGTAATAAGTATAAAAGAAATAAGTCAAAACCAATGTGGCTAAATAAACAGGTAGGGGAGGAAATGGACAAGAAGAGGAAGGCGTTTAGATTCTTTAAGTCAGAAGGGACAGAGACATCGTATCAGAATTATAAGGAATGTAACAAAAATTGCAAAAGGGCAATTAAATTAGCAAAAATGGATAATGAAAAAAGGATTGCAATAGAAAGTAAGGTCAACCCTAAAAAGTTCTTTAAGTACCTTAATAACAAAAAAATGAGAAAAGAAAATATAGGACCCTTTCAGTGTGAGATGGGTAGGCAGATTATTGGAGATACGGAAAAAGCAGAGGTATCAAACAAATTCTTTGCCTCTGTGTTTACCAGGGAAGAATCAAGTTCAATAATAGCACCACAGGAGGAAGCCACAACCTCCATATTAATGACCAATTGGTTAACTGAGGTAGAAGTTCATAAGCGACTTGAAAAAATTCAAATAAATAAGGCACCTGGCCCCGATGGCATACATCCAAGAGTTCTCAAGGAGTTAAGCTCAGTAATAGCAAAACCATAATATTTAATATTCAAGGACTCCATTTCCACAGGCTCAGTACCACAAGATTGGCGTAAAGCAGATGTGGTGCCTATATTTCAAAAGGGAGCTAGGTCACACCCGGGAAATTACAGACCTGTAAGCCTGACTTCAATAGTAGGGAAACTATTTGAAGGTTTAATACGGGATAATATTCAGGAATACCTAATGGAAAACAAAATTATTAGTAATAGTCAGCATGGATTTACGAAGGATAAATCTTGCCAAACTAACCTTATTTGTTTCTTTGAGGAGGTAAGTAGGAATTTAGACCAGGGTAATGCAGTTGATGTGGTCTACTTAGATTTTGCAAAGGCTTTTGATACGGTTTCACACAAGAGGTTGGTGTACAAAATAAAGAAAATTGGACTCAGTAATAATATATGCATCTGGATTGAAAACTGGTTAAAGGACAGACAACAGAGGGTTGTCATAAATGGAACTTTTTCAGGTTGGGCTAAAGTCGTGCGTGGAGTACCTCAAGGATCGGTACTGGGAACCCTGCTTTTTAACTTGTTTATTAATGACCTTGAGGTTGGGATCGAGAGCAAAGTCTCCATCTTTGCAGATGATACTAAATTGTGTAAGGTAATAGAATCAGAGCAGGATGTAATTTCTCTTCAGAAGGACTTGGAGAGACTGGAAACGTGGGCAGGTAAATGGCAGATGAGGTTTAATACAGATAAATGTAAGGTTATGCATTTGGGTTGCAAGAATAAAAAGGCGACTTACAAATTAAATGGAGATATATTGGGGGAATCCTTGATGGAGAAGGATTTAGGAGTGCTTGTAGACAGCAGGCTTAGCAATAGTGCCCAATGTCATGCAGTAGCTGCAAAGGCAAGCAAGATCTTATCTTGCATTAAACGGGCAATGGATGGAAGGGAAGTAAACATAATTATGCCCCTTTACAAAGCATTAGTAAGACCACACCTTGAATATGGAGTACAGTACAATTTTGGGCACCAATCCTAAGAAAATACATTATGGAACTAGAGAGAGTGCAGAGAAGAGCCACCAAATTAATAAAGAAGATGGACATTCTAATTTATGAGGAGAGGCTAGCTAAATTAGATTTATTTACATTAGAAAAGAGGCGTCTAAGAGGGGATATGATAACTATATACAAATATATTCAGGGACAATACAAGGAGCTTTCAAAAGAACTATTCATCCCACGGGCAGTACAAAGGACTCGGGGCCATCCCTTAAGGTTGGAGGAAAGGAAATTTCACCAGCAACAAAGGAAAGGGTTCTTTACAGTAAGGGCAGTTAAAATGTGGAATTCATTACCCATGGAGACTGTGATGGCAGATAAAATAGATTTGTTAAAAAAAAGGTTGGACATCTTTTTAGATGGGAAAGGTATACAGGGATATACCAAATAAGTATACATGGGAAGGATGTTGATCCAGGGATTAATCCGATTGCCAATTCGTGGAGTCAGGAAGGAATTAATTTTTTCCCTTAATGGGGTTTTTTGTTTGCCTTCCTCAGGAAAATAAGTAAGTATAGATATAGAATAAAGTATCTGTCTGTCCTTCCTTGGTTCAGCCCCCAATTGTGAGACTAAGGAATTCTCACTTCCTGTCTCAGAACAGGCTATTTCACAGAGCTGTGATTAGCAGATGGGGTTTATTGCACCAGCAATTAACCAGCACACTGCTGGATTAGAGGCAAGTCTGTTAACAGGGATACGACCCTGTTATACTTAGCTGTGCATTTTATTGCCTTGTGTGCACCTGGGGAATGACCTCCATTTTGTCAGTTCTTGGATTGGGATTTATTTACTTTCTTTCTGTCTCTCTGACTATCACCATTGTTGTTGTATAACCTCAGTGATTTTTATGGGAGTGTTGTTGTTGCTATCTTGGATTCTTAGTATATTTTTTTGGCACTTACTTACACCTTCGTTAACATTTTCTATTCCATTGTGGATATTTATAGATGGTGAGCACTATAGTACTGTTAGTCCTAATAAATGTCTGTAAGGACAGAAACATTGACAGTTTATAAATAACTGTAAGCAGTGCTTTTGCATCTTGACTGATTTTTGTCTGCTATAAGTACTGTCATTCACATATAAACTTATCCCCACCATGCTGTCCATATTACTATATAGCTGTACCAGCTTTAAGATTTAATTTTATTCATCGTTGTTTAAGTCTAATTTGTTCATAGTTACATAGTTACAAAGTTACATAGTAGATGAGGTTGAAAAAAGACGTACGTCCATCAAGTTCAACCTGTGCTAAATTTAGACAACAGATACTTTATTCTATATCTATACTTACTTATTGATCCGGAGGAAGGCAAACAAAAAAACCCATTAAGGGGAAAAATTAATTCCTTCCTGACTCCAAGAATTGGCAATCGGATTAATCCCTGGATCAACATCCTTCCCATGTATACTTATTTGGTATATCCCTGTATACCTTTCCCATCTAAAAAGATGTCCAACCTTTTTTTTAACAAATCTATTTTATCTGCCATCACAGTCTCCATGGGTAATGAATTCCACATTTTAACTGCCCTTACTGTAAAGAACCCTTTCCTTTGTTGCTGGTGACATTTCCTTTCCTCCAACCTTAAGGGATGGCCCCGAGTCCTTTGTACTGCCCGTGGGATGAATAGTTCTTTTGAAAGCTCCTTGTATTGTCCCTGAATATATTTGTATATAGTTATCATATCCTCTCTTAGATGCCTCTTTTCTAATGTAAATAAATCTAATTTAGCTAGCCTCTCCTCATAAATTAGAATGTCCATCCCCTTTATTAATTTGGTGGCTCTTCTCTGCACTCTCTCTAGTTCCATAATGTATTTTCTTAGGATTGGTGCCAAAAATTGTACTGTACTCCATATTCAAGGTGTGGTCTTACTAATGCTTTGTAAAGGGGCATAATTATGTTTACTTCCCTTCCATCCATTGCCCGTTTGATGTAAGATAATATCTTGTTTGCCTTTGAAGCTACTGCATGACATTGGGCACTATTGCTAAGCCTGCTGTCTACAAGTACACCTAAATCCTTCTCCATCAAGGATTCCCCCAATATATCTCCATTTAATTTGTAAGTCGCCTTTTTATTCTTGCAACCCAAATGCATAACCTTACATTTATCTGTATTAAACCTCATCTGCCATTTACCTGCCCACGTTTCCAGTCTCTCCAAGTCCTTCTGAAGAGAAATTACACCCTGCTCTGATTCTATTACCTTACACAATTTAGTATCATCTGCAAAGATGGAGACTTTGCTCTCGATCCCAACCTCAAGGTCATTAATAAACAAGTTAAAAAGCAGGGGTCCCAGTACCGATCCTTGAGGTACTCCACGCACGACTTTAGCCCAACCTGAAAAAGTTCCATTTATGACAACCCTCTGTTGTCTGTCCTTTAACCAGTTTTCAATCCAGATGCATATATTATTACTGAGTCCAATTTTCTTTATTTTGTACACCAACCTCTTGTGTGAAACCGTATCAAAAGCCTTTGCAAAATCTAAGTAGACCACATCAACTGCATTACCCTGGTCTAAATTCCTACTTACCTCCTCAAAGAAACAAATAAGGTTAGTTTGGCAAGATCTATCCTTCATAAATCCATGCTGACTATTATTAATAATTTTGTTTTCCATTAGGTATTCCTGAATATTATCCCGTATTAAACCTTCAAATAGTTTCCCTACTATTGAAGTCAGGCTTACAGGTCTGTAATTTCCCGGGTGTGACCTAGCTCCCTTTTGAAATATAGGCACCACATCTGCTTTACGCCAATCTTGTGGTACTGAGCCTGTGTAAATAGAGTCCTTGAATATTAAATATAATGGTTTTGCTATTACTGAGCTTAACTCCTTGAGAACTCTTGGATGTATGCCATCGGGGCCAGGTGCCTTATTTACTTGAATTTTTTCAAGTCGCTTATGAACTTCTTCCTCAGTTAACCAATTGGTCATTAATATGGAGGTTGTGGCTTCCTCATGTGGTGCTATTATTGAACTTGATTCTTCCCTGGTAAACACAGAGGCAAAGAATTTGTTTGATACCTCTGCTTTTTCCTTATCTCCAATAATCTGCCTACCCATCTCACACTGAAAGGGTCCTATATTTTCTTTTCTCATTTTTTTGTTATTAAGGTACTTAAAGAACTTTTTAGGGTTGACCTTACTTTCTTTTGCAATCCTTTTTTCATTATCCATTTTTGCTAATTTAATTGCCCTTTTGCAATTTTTGTTACATTCCTTATAATTCTGATACAATGTCTCTGTCCCTTCTGACTTAAAGAATCTAAACGCCTTCCTCTTCTTGTCCATTTCCTCCCCTACCTGTTTATTTAGCCACATTGGTTTTGACTTATTTCTTTTATACTTATTACCCAAGGGTATACACTTATAAGTGTGCTTTTCTAACAATGTTTTAAAGACTGCCCATTTATCTTCTACATTTTTCCCTGCAAAAACATCATCCCATTGTATTACTACTAGATTAGACCTCAGTTTATTAAAATATGCCTTTCTAAAGTTTAAAGTCTTTGTTGAACCCAAGTAATCTTTTTTTTGATAATTTATTTCAAATGAGACCATGTTATGATCACTGTTACCCAAATGTTCCAGGACTTGAATATTTGTTATTACTTCTACATGGTTTGATATGACCAAATCCAGAACTGCCCCTCTCCTGGTTGGTTCCTCAATAATTTGGGTAATATAATTGTCTTTAAGCACCCCCAAAAACCTGTTTCCTTTTGTTGAAACGCTAATCTCATTGCCCCAGTCGATGTCTGGATAATTAAAATCCCCCATTATGCAAACATGACCCAGTTTTGATGCCTTCTCCATTTGCAAATGTATTTTAGCTTCCTCAATCTCACAGATATTTGGTGATTTATAGCATATTCCCACAAACATTTTCTTTATACTGTACTTTTACCTCCACTGCTAATTTCTATCCACAAGTTCTCTACCTTTTCATCATTCCCTTCAGAGACATCATCCCTTATAATAGGTATTAGATCTGGTTTAACATATAGACATACTCCACCTCCCCTTCTATTTGTTCGATCCTTCCGAAAAAGAGAATACCCCTTTAAATTAACTGTCCAGTCATGAGTTTCATCCCACCATGTTTCAGTAATGCATATGATATCATACTGCTCCCTTGCAGTTTTTAATTCAAGCTCCCCCATTTTATCTGTCAGGCTTCTTGCATTAGCAAGCATGCATTTAAGTTTTTTTTCAGCCTGTACTATTATCTTATCTGCTCCTTCCTTTCTGCTCCCACTTGGTTTAGTCTTTAGAAGTTTTCTAGTATTATCTCTATTTACTATGGGTATCTCACTGCTTGTCAAACTTGCACTTGCCCCCATTCTACCTCCATACCACCTTGTATCCTCATCTATTCCATTTAGTTCATTATCTGTTTCATTCCCCTCCGTCCTAGTTTAAAATCTCCTCCAACCTTTTTAGCATTCTCCCCCCTAGCACAGAAGATCCCTCTTCATTGACGTGCAATCCGTCCCTAGCATATAGATGGCACCTCTCAGAAAAGGAGTCCCAGTGCTCTAAAAACCCAAACCCCTCCTTCCTACACCACTTTCTTAGCCATGCATTAACCTCCCTGATCTCTGACTGTCTCCCTGCGGTAGCGCATGGCACTGGTAGTATTTCAGAAAATACTACCTTGGAGGTCCTTGCCTTAAGCTTTTGGCCTAGATCCCTGTAATCATTTTTTAGGACCCTTCAACTTTCTCTAACTTTGTCATTGGTGCCAACCTGTACCAAGACCGCCGGGTCAATCCCAGCCCCCCCCCCCCCCAACAATCTGTCTACCCGATCCGCAATGTGCCAAAATGAAATTATTTCATATAACTTGTAATTAAGGTTTTGGACTTAACCTTCATATTTCTGGCAAATCATTTTTCTATGCCATGAAACTATGGTGGGAATTCATGAAATGATATTTATAATATTTTTCATTAGTGGAAAATATTAGCAAGCATTATTTTGTGAAAATTGTTACATGCATGATAGTCATGCATTACTGACAGAATTTGCATATGGTTTTGTAGTGATAATGGAGGATATCCTTTCATTAACGTTAAAAATTTGCCTGCAAATAGAAAAGTTTACTACCATAGTGTGACAGGGTAAATAAAAGCCACCAGCTATATGCCTGGCAGACATATGTTTAGCCTGCAATGCAGCAGTGACTAGGTTAACTTCAGCTGGGAACCTGAGGACAATTAGTTGGATCCCAGCTGCCTAATCAAGGTGTGTTAAAAACCCCAGGCTGTAGACACATGGGGGCTGGCTGTTGAGGAGAGAGGAGTAAGCTACTGAAGAGATTACAGATACAAGGTCTGTTAGCAAAGTACATGGTTTATGAACTGTCTGTCTCCTGCATAGAAAAGAGTAGCTGCCTTATTTTTACAATGTCTGCTAAAGAGAAACTGTTTTGTTTTGTCTGCTGAAGAAAAGCCATTTTTTCTTTTGTTTGCTGATGAAAAGCTATTTTTGTTTGTGTGCTGTACACTGGCGACACACTTTATTCGAGCTCGGCTAGTCCCACGAATTCGGGTATACCCGGGTGTATTGAGGTTTGTGACTGTTTTCTGCCCGAGTGCATTGAGTTATTTTCCAAGCAGGGATTGAAGCATTTTATTCCCGCTGGCTGCAATACTGCACAGTATATATATATAAACTGCATTACAATTCATGAATTTATGCCATCTGGTAGACACGCGAAGCATTGCAGCCTATTAAATCCTAATCATTATCATTTAACAGATCAGCCGCCCATCAGCCAGGCATGAACCCAGGCTGGGAAGGCAAATGCAACGGGGCTTGTCAGAGGTTAGGAGTGGCGCATTCCAGGTATCTGCCAGGTACATACCGGGTATTTGCTCGAATAAAGTGTGTCGGTGCAGTATATCTTTTAAGGCTAAATAAATAAGCCTTGTCAAGAAGCCCGCGTGTGTTGTTGCGTGTACCCTGCAACATATCGTGTTCAGAAGTCCTGGGATTTTCAAAAGGCTCCTGCAGTTAAAGGGCCACACACACACACACACACACACAAGAATGGAAGAAATTTTGAAAGATTTCTGTGCGAGCAGACCAGACAGCAGGGACAGTTAATGCAGGAGCAGACCAGACAGCAGGGACTGGTAATGCAGGAGCAGGCCCGGGTGCAAGCGGAGAGAGATGAAAGACTACAGGCAGCACAGGATGAGCGGATTGCCAAGCTGCTGACCCAATTCCAGGGGTCTACCAGTCCAGAACTTGATAGCAGACCCCATTAACTTCTGAGGAAAATGGCTCCGAACGAGGATCCAGAGGCTTTTTTACTGACATTTGAAAGAGTTGCGGAAGCTCAGGGCTGGGCTACAGATCGCTGGGCAACTGCTTTGGCCCCGCTCCTCATAGGAGAAGCCCAGGCCTCATATCAGGGCCTCCCAGCAGATCAGGCAATGGACTACCGACAAGTAAAAGCCGCCATACTGGATCGCTTAGGTCTGACTCCAGAGACCTACCGGCAGCAGTTCCGGAACATGAAGTACACCGCTAAGATGAGACCCCGGGTCCTCGCTCAGCGGTTATTGGATTTGTGTACACGCTGGATACAACCCGAGGGGTGCACTAAGGAGGCAATTCTTGAGCAGGTGGTTTTGGAACAATTTCTACAAATAATACCCCCTTCCGCACGCTCGTGGGTGAAACGCCACGCTGCTGAAACCATAGCTTTGGCGGTCCGACTCGTGGAGAACTTCCTTGGGGCTGAGCAGCAGGCGAGTGTCCTGGACCCGACTCCACCGACACGTGCCGACGCCCAAAGAGGGAGGTCGGATCAACAGGGAACCTACGGCCCGTCCATACGCAACCGCCAAGTCCAACGGAAGGAGCAGTCGTTCCAGCAAGGACAGAGTCCAAATGCTGGTCCCCGCCGAGACTCTCATCGCCTTCCTGATGTCGGCTCGTCGCAAAATGAGAGGAACTTCCGAGGATGTCGCCCACAGGACCCACCAGATGCCTGGTATCCAGTATCCGGTCCAGCGGAGCACTATCCACAGCCCCCTCCTGCGAGGGAACCCTCTCCATGTTCCGCCTGCAGAGAACAAGGCCACCGGTATGTGGACTGTCCACTGATGGATTGTTCATTCAGCAGGACCGCCGCCTCGGCCTTCACTGGAGAAAAATACAAGCCCTGGCTCCTTCCAGTCCTGATTGGGGGAAAAACCGTCCAGGCCCTGGTAGATTCGGGCTCTGGGAAAACTCTGGTCCTCCAGGAACTGATACCACCTAACGTGTGTTCTTTTGACTCCCCATGGAGTATAGAATGTATACACAGTGATGTAAAACGCTATCCGACGGCCAAAATCCGGCTACAGGTAAAAGGTCAGGAGGCTTACCTCGAAGTAGGAGTCGCTCCTTGGCTCCCTGCCCCCATTGTGCTCAGCCGGGACTGGCCTTTCTTTTCGGACCTAATGGCTCCAGTCTCTCACGAGGAGTCTCATTCTATGGCTCAGGAGAACCCTGGCAAACTGTTCCCCTTCTCAGCAGACCTTTTTCCCAGTAGACACCGGGTTCAAAAGACTCGGAAGCAAAAACGCTCTGACAAACAGGACTGGTTGCAGAAATCTGGGTCTCACGGTGACCATTCTTATAGCCAGAAGTCACAAGTGATGACTGGGGATGGCCAGAAGGAGGGGGATATGGGCCCTGGAGATTTACCAGACCTATACCTGCCTGATTTTCGCCAGAGGCAAAGGGAAGACCCAGTCCTTGCTAGACAGTATGACAAGGTGGTAAAAATTGATGAGCAAATTTTAAATGCACAGGGGGTGATAGTATTCCCCCATTTTGAGCTATCAAATGATATCCTGTATAGGGTGAATAGGCAGACACAAACAGGGGAGGTCACCAGACAGATATTGGTTCCCAAGGTGTTTGTTAAATCTGTGTTCACTCTAGCCCATACTGTCCCTCGGTGTGGTCACCTGGGCAGGGATAAAACATTGGACCGTATTTCATCCTGATTCTATTGGCCAGGGATGCATAGTGATATTGCTAAGTTATGTGCGGCATGTCCGGGGTGCCAGCTAACTAGTCCAAAGGGACAAAAACCAGCCCCTTTGGTTCCTCTACCCTTGGTGTCAGTTCCCTTTGAGAGGATTGGGGTAGACTTGGTAGGACCTCTAGAACCTTCTGCGAAAGGACACAGGTTTATTCTTGTAATAGGGAATTATGCAACAAGATATCCTGAGGCGTTCCCCCCTGAGAACAGCAACGGCGAAGCAAGTAGCCAACAAGTTGTTGGAACTGTTCTCACGGGTTGGACTTCCCCAGGTTATGTTGACAGACCAAGGTACAAATTTTATGGCTAAACTGATGCAGGATGTCTTAAAGTTACTAGAGGTCAAGTCTGTTCGGACATCGGTCTACCATCCACAGACTGACGGATTGGTGGAAAGATTTAACCAAACTCTAAAAGGGATGCTGAGGAAATTTGTAGATTCAGAGAAGAGAGCTTAGGATGAACTTCTCCCTTTTCTGCTGTTTGCAGTGCGGGAAGTTCCCCAAGCCTCCACGGTATTCTCTCCATTTGAACTGCTGTATAGCCGCCAACCCCGGGGTATCCTAGACCTCCTAAAGGAGTCCTGGGAGGAACAGCGGTCCCCTTCTAATAATACCCTGCAATATGTACTAGACCTTAGGAAGCGCCTAGATGTGGTCGGCCATTTTGCTAGGGAGAATCTTAGATCAGCCCAGGACAGTCAGGAAAGACATTACAATAAGAATGCTCACATGAGAGTGTTTCACCCGGGTGACCAGGTGATGTTATTGTTACCCAGTTACGAGAGTAAACTCCTGGCCAAATGGCAGGGCCCATTCGAAGTACTCCGTCGTACGGGTGATGTGGATTAAGAGATCGCTCAACCAGGGTCCAGGAAGGGTAAACAAATTTACCATGTGAACTTGCTGAAAACCTGGAAGATGCAGCGGTCTCTATTCATCCACCCGGAGGAGGAGGAAATGGACTTGGGTCCTCAGCCTCCACGGGAGAACATCTTGAGTGACGATAAAATCCCAATGGGTAAACAGTTGTCCTCTGAACAAAAAGGGGACTTGTTAGCAATAATTACACAATTCCATGATGTTTTTTCTGATTTACCAGGGCAAACTAACTTAATTTCACATGCGATCGAGAAAGCACCTGGGGTAAAAGTACGTTCCCGCCCTTATAGGTTGCCTGAAAGTCGTAGGGCTCTGGTAAAGAAGGAGGTACATAAATGTTACACTTAGGAGTGATTGAGGAATCATGCAGTGAGTGGTGTAGTCCACTAGTTATGGTCCCTAAACCCGATGGGAAGGTAAGATTTTGTGTGGACCTCCGAAAGGTCAATGCGGTATCCAAGTTTGACGCATATCCGATGCCAAGGGTGGATGAATTAATTGACGCCCTTGGTAAGGCGGAATATATATCCACGCTGGACTTGACAAAAGGATACTGGCAAATACCCTTAGAGGAGAAGTCCAAGTGCAAAACAGACTTTGCCACTCCCATGGGTTTATACCAATTTGTGACAATGCCATTTGGACTGCATGGAGCCCCAGCCACATTTCAGAGACTCATGGATAAGGTGCTGAGACCCCATAGGACTTATGCCGCAGCCTACCTAGATGACATTGTCATTTATAGTAAACACTGGCGGGCCCATCTAAATAGGCTGAAAGCGGACCTCAAATCTCTAAGAGAGGCAGGGCTCACAGCCAACCCTAAGAAATGTGCCTTGGGTAAGGCGGAAACCAAATTCTTAGGCTAGGCAGTGGGAGGTGGAAAAGTAAGGCCACTAGCCGACAAGGTAGTTGCCCTGAAAGAAGTTCCGACCCCCCAAACATCTACTATGTAACTATGTAACTATGCAAAAGCACTGCTTACAGTTATTTATAAACTGTCAATGTTTCTGTCCTTACAGACATTTATTAGAACTAACAGTACTATAGTACTCACCATCTATAAATATCCACAATGGAATAGAAAATGTTAACCAAGGTGTAAGTAAGTGCCAAAAAAATATACTAAGAATCCAAGATAGCAACAACAACACTCCCATAAAAATCACTGAGGTTATACAACAACAATGGTGATAGTCAGAGAGACAGAAAGATAGTAAATAAATCCCAATCCAAGAACTGACAAATGGAGGTCATTCCCAAGGTGCACAAAAGGCAATAAAATGCACAGCTAAGTATAACAGGGTCGTATCCCTGTTAACAGACTTGCCTCTAATCCAGCAGTATGCTTGTTAATTGCTGGTGCAATAAACCCCATCTGCTAATCACAGCTCTGTGAAATAGCCTGTTCTGAGACAGGAAGTGAGAATTCCTTAGTCTCACAATTGGGGGCTGAACCAAGGAAGGACAGACAGATTTCCTTAGCTCACATTTGGTGAGCTGACCGAGGAAAGCAGAGAAGCCTGCACACAGACACTGTTTTGAGCTGCAAAGAGACTGCACGCTGCCAGCAAGACACAGGAGACAATACTTCTAAACCTGGATCCTGGCATTGCCTTAGCACACAGGGGTTTGGACACCAGGAGAACAGAGAAGCCTTCCCCTACAGCTACAAGAAACAGATAAAACTTTCTTATGGGAATGTTTATATATCTGTTTATATGTATATAGATTTGGGCTGGTAAATAGCTTAGCTGACCACCCAGATGAGAGAGGGCTGAACTACATGAGTAGATAGTCTCCAAACGTTTTTTTTTTAAACTTATTTTCATATGTTTTGCTGTGTTAAAGGGACAGGCGCAATAAAGCCTAATTTAAGTTTCACGAGAGGGGAGAGGGAAAGGAACGAAGCACTATGTCCAGTGCTGTAAAAAACAGCCAATGAAACCACATAACACATACTAGTAATATCTAAACAAGTACCTGATACCAACCTTACAAACATTATACAATTCACCATGAAGATCGAATGGATATTATATTCTCCAAGGTTGTCATTTAATTGTTTATTGATTAATTGTTTTTATAACATTTTGTTTTTAACGTTTAGTATTATTTTATTAGTCATTTTCTTATTATTTTCATCTTTTTTGTTTTTATTCTATTGCTGTACATGGAGAGTGTTATTGTTAAGTATTAATAAAGTTTTTTCCTATTGATTTGTTCTTCCCCAGAGCCGAGTGAACTATGTTGCT
This sequence comes from Ascaphus truei, assembly GCF_040206685.1. Classification (NCBI taxonomy): domain Eukaryota; kingdom Metazoa; phylum Chordata; class Amphibia; order Anura; family Ascaphidae; genus Ascaphus; species Ascaphus truei. The sequence continues at coordinate 141,739,800 of NC_134486.1, read as the reverse complement.
AAGCAGTGGGATGCATTTTGACGCGTTCACGTCACGCGCCCGACGTGGTGATGTCACGCGCACTGTACGATCCAGGACACAGGACGAGTAGCATTAGCAGATGCTGTGGTTAGTTACACAGATGCTGTGCTCTCCCCTAGTGATCCTGTACGCAGTGACGTCACGCGCCTTTTGCGGCTATGCACCGCTACTGCAGTGACTGACGGGATGACGCCGCAGGTCGCGGGGTCAGCGCCCGTGACACGTGACGCACCCGGAAGTCACTACAACTGGTCCACGAGGCTCGGGGGTAAGTATAAATCACACTCTTTTTAGAACTTGTATATTCACCTTGATAAAGGACTGTCTAAGTCCGAAACGCGTTGGTGTGTTTTGTAATCGATTTTTGATCCATTAAATAGCTTTATTATTGGGAACGTACACCCTGTGGTTTCATTGGCTGTTTTTTACAGCACTGGACATAGTGCTTCGTTCCTTTCCCTCTCCCCTCTCTGTGAAGATTCTGAAAACGGATGCACATTCAACCTGGAGGTGCTGGATCATCCAAAGGGACTTACTGCTCATCGTGGAATCTGCTTTCCCAAGTGAGTCCGTTCCAGCTTTACCTCAACCATATTCCAGGGATCAACAATTGGTAACTATCCTTACCTCAGCGCATTGTGGGATAGCTTATTACCTGATCCAACAGGACATTTGAATATTTACAGGTTGTTTTCCTATCAATTGCTCATTGTTACATACTACAGATTTGTCTTTGGAGCATCACACATTTTTTCTATTGTTACAGTTCATTTGTGAGATAGCTCAGACATACCGTAGTTTTATTTCCACCACACCACAAAGGGTACGTTTTTCCCATTAGCTTTTTGTAGATTTTGTTCTTTGCAACATTGTTTGATACTTACTACAAAATGGATCTAAACATCACTGAGAGTGAATATGAGACTGATACCGACAATCCTGTGCAATTTGCTTTTAATTGCTCTGATAATTCCCACAGAGCTAAAAAAGCTCAACAAGTCTTCGAGAATACACTTGAATTAGATTGTGAAGATGCGTCAGATTTGAAGATACATTTTGCTAGACTAGAAAAAATATTATCAACGAAAATTAGACTATGGTGGGATATTATTTCACTGCAAAACTACACTACAACACAAAGAATCCCAAGGGGCTTACGCATAAAAAAGTCACCTACATTTGGGTTTATAAATCAAGAATTCGAGACCAAATGGAAGGAGGCACTCAATTTATGCTCTTTTACCCTAATTGACTAATTATTAAAGCCAAAACAAAAGAAAAATCCACCATAGATGAAGAAATTATATCCCTCCAAAAAAATCTACGTCAGTACAAAGACATGGATGGGTTTGATGAGTTAGATCTTGTCTTATCAAATAATACTAAAACTATGGAAAAGGAACTTATGGCCAAAAAACAATCAAAATTTGAAAGGGACAAACAGGATTACGCCCGAAATCAGGTTTATGTTTGGCAAAGGGTTCCCAACTTTAAGAACTTTAATTCCTCTACTCCCCACAAATCTAATAAACCAAAAGGCCAACAAAAGAAATCCATACTAAAAAAGAACATATCTTTCTCACAGTCAGCAAGTGCAGAATCTGAGGGGTCAAAAACTGAACTGTTCCCCAGACCAATGGCATCTAATAACAAAGAAAGCACTGGTTATTACAATGGGGGTGATAGACAAAGAGATAGAGGTGAATCATCTCAACAGATGAACCAAAGGGAGTCTGAATACACTGGCGACACACTTTATTCGAGCTCGGCTAGTCCCACGAATTCGGGTATACCCGGGTGTATTGAGGTTTGTGACTGTTTTCTGCCCGAGTGCATTGAGTTATTTTCCAAGCAGGGATTGAAGCATTTTATTTCCGCTGGCTGCAATACTGCACAGTATATATATATAAACTGCATTACAATTCATGAATTTATGCCATCTGGTAGACACGCGAAGCATTGCAGCCTATTAAATCCTAATCATTATCATTTAACAGATCAGCCGCCCATCAGCCAGGCATGAACCCAGGCTGGGAAGGCAAATGCAACGGGGCTTGTCAGAGGTTAGGAGTGGCGCATTCCAGGTATCTGCCAGGTACATACCGGGTATTTGCTCGAATAAAGTGTGTCGGTGCAGTATATCTTTTAAGGCTAAATAAATAAGCCTTGTCAAGAAGCCCGCGTGTGTTGTTGCGTGTACCCTGCAACATATCGTGTTCAGAAGTCCTGGGATTTTCAAAAGGCTCCTGCAGTTAAAGGGCCACACACACACACACACACACACAAGAATGGAAGAAATTTTGAAAGATTTCTGTGCGAGCAGACCAGACAGCAGGGACAGTTAATGCAGGAGCAGACCAGACAGCAGGGACTGGTAATGCAGGAGCAGGCCCGGGTGCAAGCGGAGAGAGATGAAAGACTACAGGCAGCACAGGATGAGCGGATTGCCAAGCTGCTGACCCAATTCCAGGGGTCTACCAGTCCAGAACTTGATAGCAGACCCCATTAACTTCTGAGGAAAATGGCTCCGAACGAGGATCCAGAGGCTTTTTTACTGACATTTGAAAGAGTTGCGGAAGCTCAGGGCTGGGCTACAGATCGCTGGGCAACTGCTTTGGCCCCGCTCCTCATAGGAGAAGCCCAGGCCTCATATCAGGGCCTCCCAGCAGATCAGGCAATGGACTACCGACAAGTAAAAGCCGCCATACTGGATCGCTTAGGTCTGACTCCAGAGACCTACCGGCAGCAGTTCCGGAACATGAAGTACACCGCTAAGATGAGACCCCGGTCCTCGCTCAGCGGTTATTGGATTTGTGTACACGCTGGATACAACCCGAGGGGTGCACTAAGGAGGCAATTCTTGAGCAGGTGGTTTTGGAACAATTTCTACAAATAATACCCCCTTCCGCACGCTCGTGGGTGAAACGCCACGCTGCTGAAACCATAGCTTTGGCGGTCCGACTCGTGGAGAACTTCCTTGGGGCTGAGCAGCAGGCGAGTGTCCTGGACCCGACTCCACCGACACGTGCCGACGCCCAAAGAGGGAGGTCGGATCAACAGGGAACCTACGGCCCGTCCATACGCAACCGCCAAGTCCAACGGAAGGAGCAGTCGTTCCAGCAAGGACAGAGTCCAAATGCTGGTCCCCGCCGAGACTCTCATCGCCTTCCTGATGTCGGCTCGTCGCAAAATGAGAGGAACTTCCGAGGATGTCGCCCACAGGACCCACCAGATGCCTGGTATCCAGTATCCGGTCCAGCGGAGCACTATCCACAGCCCCCTCCTGCGAGGGAACCCTCTCCATGTTCCGCCTGCAGAGAACAAGGCCACCGGTATGTGGACTGTCCACTGATGGATTGTTCATTCAGCAGGACCGCCGCCTCGGCCTTCACTGGAGAAAAATACAAGCCCTGGCTCCTTCCAGTCCTGATTGGGGGAAAAACCGTCCAGGCCCTGGTAGATTCGGGCTCTGGGAAAACTCTGGTCCTCCAGGAACTGATACCACCTAACGTGTGTTCTTTTGACTCCCCATGGAGTATAGAATGTATACACAGTGATGTAAAACGCTATCCGACGGCCAAAATCCGGCTACAGGTAAAAGGTCAGGAGGCTTACCTCGAAGTAGGAGTCGCTCCTTGGCTCCCTGCCCCCATTGTGCTCAGCCGGGACTGGCCTTTCTTTTCGGACCTAATGGCTCCAGTCTCTCACGAGGAGTCTCATTCTATGGCTCAGGAGAACCCTGGCAAACTGTTCCCCTTCTCAGCAGACCTTTTTCCCAGTAGACACCGGGTTCAAAAGACTCGGAAGCAAAAACGCTCTGACAAACAGGACTGGTTGCAGAAATCTGGGTCTCACGGTGACCATTCTTATAGCCAGAAGTCACAAGTGATGACTGGGGATGGCCAGAAGGAGGGGGATATGGGCCCTGGAGATTTACCAGACCTATACCTGCCTGATTTTCGCCAGAGGCAAAGGGAAGACCCAGTCCTTGCTAGACAGTATGACAAGGTGGTAAAAATTGATGAGCAAATTTTAAATGCACAGGGGGTGATAGTATTCCCCCATTTTGAGCTATCAAATGATATCCTGTATAGGGTGAATAGGCAGACACAAACAGGGGAGGTCACCAGACAGATATTGGTTCCCAAGGTGTTTGTTAAATCTGTGTTCACTCTAGCCCATACTGTCCCTCGGTGTGGTCACCTGGGCAGGGATAAAACATTGGACCGTATTTCATCCTGATTCTATTGGCCAGGGATGCATAGTGATATTGCTAAGTTATGTGCGGCATGTCCGGGGTGCCAGCTAACTAGTCCAAAGGGACAAAAACCAGCCCCTTTGGTTCCTCTACCCTTGGTGTCAGTTCCCTTTGAGAGGATTGGGGTAGACTTGGTAGGACCTCTAGAACCTTCTGCGAAAGGACACAGGTTTATTCTTGTAATAGGGAATTATGCAACAAGATATCCTGAGGCGTTCCCCCCTGAGAACAGCAACGGCGAAGCAAGTAGCCAACAAGTTGTTGGAACTGTTCTCACGGGTTGGACTTCCCCAGGTTATGTTGACAGACCAAGGTACAAATTTTATGGCTAAACTGATGCAGGATGTCTTAAAGTTACTAGAGGTCAAGTCTGTTCGGACATCGGTCTACCATCCACAGACTGACGGATTGGTGGAAAGATTTAACCAAACTCTAAAAGGGATGCTGAGGAAATTTGTAGATTCAGAGAAGAGAGCTTAGGATGAACTTCTCCCTTTTCTGCTGTTTGCAGTGCGGGAAGTTCCCCAAGCCTCCACGGTATTCTCTCCATTTGAACTGCTGTATAGCCGCCAACCCCGGGGTATCCTAGACCTCCTAAAGGAGTCCTGGGAGGAACAGCGGTCCCCTTCTAATAATACCCTGCAATATGTACTAGACCTTAGGAAGCGCCTAGATGTGGTCGGCCATTTTGCTAGGGAGAATCTTAGATCAGCCCAGGACAGTCAGGAAAGACATTACAATAAGAATGCTCACATGAGAGTGTTTCACCCGGGTGACCAGGTGATGTTATTGTTACCCAGTTACGAGAGTAAACTCCTGGCCAAATGGCAGGGCCCATTCGAAGTACTCCGTCGTACGGGTGATGTGGATTAAGAGATCGCTCAACCAGGGTCCAGGAAGGGTAAACAAATTTACCATGTGAACTTGCTGAAAACCTGGAAGATGCAGCGGTCTCTATTCATCCACCCGGAGGAGGAGGAAATGGACTTGGGTCCTCAGCCTCCACGGGAGAACATCTTGAGTGACGATAAAATCCCAATGGGTAAACAGTTGTCCTCTGAACAAAAAGGGGACTTGTTAGCAATAATTACACAATTCCATGATGTTTTTTCTGATTTACCAGGGCAAACTAACTTAATTTCACATGCGATCGAGAAAGCACCTGGGGTAAAAGTACGTTCCCGCCCTTATAGGTTGCCTGAAAGTCGTAGGGCTCTGGTAAAGAAGGAGGTACATAAATGTTACACTTAGGAGTGATTGAGGAATCATGCAGTGAGTGGTGTAGTCCACTAGTTATGGTCCCTAAACCCGATGGGAAGGTAAGATTTTGTGTGGACCTCCGAAAGGTCAATGCGGTATCCAAGTTTGACGCATATCCGATGCCAAGGGTGGATGAATTAATTGACGCCCTTGGTAAGGCGGAATATATATCCACGCTGGACTTGACAAAAGGATACTGGCAAATACCCTTAGAGGAGAAGTCCAAGTGCAAAACAGACTTTGCCACTCCCATGGGTTTATACCAATTTGTGACAATGCCATTTGGACTGCATGGAGCCCCAGCCACATTTCAGAGACTCATGGATAAGGTGCTGAGACCCCATAGGACTTATGCCGCAGCCTACCTAGATGACATTGTCATTTATAGTAAACACTGGCGGGCCCATCTAAATAGGCTGAAAGCGGACCTCAAATCTCTAAGAGAGGCAGGGCTCACAGCCAACCCTAAGAAATGTGCCTTGGGTAAGGCGGAAACCAAATTCTTAGGCTAGGCAGTGGGAGGTGGAAAAGTAAGGCCACTAGCCGACAAGGTAGTTGCCCTGAAAGAAGTTCCGACCCCCCAAACATCTACTATGTAACTATGTAACTATGCAAAAGCACTGCTTACAGTTATTTATAAACTGTCAATGTTTCTGTCCTTACAGACATTTATTAGAACTAACAGTACTATAGTACTCACCATCTATAAATATCCACAATGGAATAGAAAATGTTAACCAAGGTGTAAGTAAGTGCCAAAAAAATATACTAAGAATCCAAGATAGCAACAACAACACTCCCATAAAAATCACTGAGGTTATACAACAACAATGGTGATAGTCAGAGAGACAGAAAGATAGTAAATAAATCCCAATCCAAGAACTGACAAATGGAGGTCATTCCCAAGGTGCACAAAAGGCAATAAAATGCACAGCTAAGTATAACAGGGTCGTATCCCTGTTAACAGACTTGCCTCTAATCCAGCAGTATGCTTGTTAATTGCTGGTGCAATAAACCCCATCTGCTAATCACAGCTCTGTGAAATAGCCTGTTCTGAGACAGGAAGTGAGAATTCCTTAGTCTCACAATTGGGGGCTGAACCAAGGAAGGACAGACAGATTTCCTTAGCTCACATTTGGTGAGCTGACCGAGGAAAGCAGAGAAGCCTGCACACAGACACTGTTTTGAGCTGCAAAGAGACTGCACGCTGCCAGCAAGACACAGGAGACAATACTTCTAAACCTGGATCCTGGCATTGCCTTAGCACACAGGGGTTTGGACACCAGGAGAACAGAGAAGCCTTCCCCTACAGCTACAAGAAACAGATAAAACTTTCTTATGGGAATGTTTATATATCTGTTTATATGTATATAGATTTGGGCTGGTAAATAGCTTAGCTGACCACCCAGATGAGAGAGGGCTGAACTACATGAGTAGATAGTCTCCAAACGTTTTTTTTTTAAACTTATTTTCATATGTTTTGCTGTGTTAAAGGGACAGGCGCAATAAAGCCTAATTTAAGTTTCACAGAGAGGGGAGAGGGAAAGGAACGAAGCACTATGTCCAGTGCTGTAAAAAACAGCCAATGAAACCACATAACACATACTAGTAATATCTAAACAAGTACCTGATACCAACCTTACAAACATTATACAATTCACCATGAAGATCGAATGGATATTATATTCTCCAAGGTTGTCATTTAATTGTTTATTGATTAATTGTTTTTATAACATTTTGTTTTTAACGTTTAGTATTATTTTATTAGTCATTTTCTTATTATTTTCATCTTTTTTGTTTTTATTCTATTGCTGTACATGGAGAGTGTTATTGTTAAGTATTAATAAAGTTTTTTCCTATTGATTTGTTCTTCCCCAGAGCCGAGTGAACTATGTTGCTAAGCAGTGGGATGCATTTTGACGCGTTCACGTCACGCGCCCGACGTGGTGATGTCACGCGCACTGTATGATCCAGGACACAGGACGAGTAGCATTAGCAGATGCTGTGGTTAGTTACACAGATGCTGTGCTCTCCCCTAGTGATCCTGTACGCAGTGACGTCACGCGCCTTTTGCGGCTATGCACCGCTACTGCAGTGACTGACGGGATGACGCCGCAGGTCGCGGGGTCAGCGCCCGTGACACGTGACGCACCCGGAAGTCACTACAACTGGTCCACGAGGCTCGGGGGTAAGTATAAATCACACTCTTTTTAGAACTTGTATATTCACCTTGATAAAGGACTGTCTAAGTCCGAAACGCGTTGGTGTGTTTTGTAATCGATTTTTGATCCATTAAATAGCTTTATTATTGGGAACGTACACCCTGTGGTTTCATTGGCTGTTTTTTACAGCACTGGACATAGTGCTTCGTTCCTTTCCCTCTCCCCTCTCTGTGAAGATTCTGAAAACGGATGCACATTCAACCTGGAGGTGCTGGATCATCCAAAGGGACTTACTGCTCATCGTGGAATCTGCTTTCCCAAGTGAGTCCGTTCCAGCTTTACCTCAACCATATTCCAGGGATCAACAATTGGTAACTATCCTTACCTCAGCGCATTGTGGGATAGCTTATTACCTGATCCAACAGGACATTTGAATATTTACAGGTTGTTTTCCTATCAATTGCTCATTGTTACATACTACAGATTTGTCTTTGGAGCATCACACATTTTTTCTATTGTTACAGTTCATTTGTGAGATAGCTCAGACATACCGTAGTTTTATTTCCACCACACCACAAAGGGTACGTTTTTCCCATTAGCTTTTTGTAGATTTTGTTCTTTGCAACATTGTTTGATACTTACTACAAAATGGATCTAAACATCACTGAGAGTGAATATGAGACTGATACCGACAATCCTGTGCAATTTGCTTTTAATTGCTCTGATAATTCCCACAGAGCTAAAAAAGCTCAACAAGTCTTCGAGAATACACTTGAATTAGATTGTGAAGATGCGTCAGATTTGAAGATACATTTTGCTAGACTAGAAAAAATATTATCAACGAAAATTAGACTATGGTGGGATATTATTTCACTGCAAAACTACACTACAACACAAAGAATCCCAAGGGGCTTACGCATAAAAAAGTCACCTACATTTGGGTTTATAAATCAAGAATTCGAGACCAAATGGAAGGAGGCACTCAATTTATGCTCTTTTACCCTAATTGACTAATTATTAAAGCCAAAACAAAAGAAAAATCCACCATAGATGAAGAAATTATATCCCTCCAAAAAAATCTACGTCAGTACAAAGACATGGATGGGTTTGATGAGTTAGATCTTGTCTTATCAAATAATACTAAAACTATGGAAAAGGAACTTATGGCCAAAAAACAATCAAAATTTGAAAGGGACAAACAGGATTACGCCCGAAATCAGGTTTATGTTTGGCAAAGGGTTCCCAACTTTAAGAACTTTAATTCCTCTACTCCCCACAAATCTAATAAACCAAAAGGCCAACAAAAGAAATCCATACTAAAAAAGAACATATCTTTCTCACAGTCAGCAAGTGCAGAATCTGAGGGGTCAAAAACTGAACTGTTCCCCAGACCAATGGCATCTAATAACAAAGAAAGCACTGGTTATTACAATGGGGGTGATAGACAAAGAGATAGAGGTGAATCATCTCAACAGATGAACCAAAGGGAGTCTGAATACACTGGCGACACACTTTATTCGAGCTCGGCTAGTCCCACGAATTCGGGTATACCCGGGTGTATTGAGGTTTGTGACTGTTTTCTGCCCGAGTGCATTGAGGTATTTTCCATGCAGGGATTGAAGCATTTTATTCCCGCTGGCTGCAATACTGCACAGTATATATATATATACTGCATTACAATTCATGAATTTATGCCATCTGGTAGACACGCGAAGCATTGCAGCCTATTAAATCCTAATCATTATCATTTAACAAATCAGCCGCCCGTAAGCCAGGCATGAACCCAGGCTGGGAAGGCAAATGCAACGGGGCTTGTCAGAGGTTAGGAGCGGCGCATTCCAGGTATCTGCCAGGTACATACTGGGTATTTGCTCGAATAAAGTGTGTCGGTGCAGTATGAATCTAGAACCTTCTTCGGGTCAAAAAACAGGGTCACTACAGACGAACAAGGAGGGGCCAAAAAAGGAAACATAAAAAATCCTCAGAAGAGGAAAAAGAACTTTTAATTGAAAATACAGGAATAATCAACCTTTCTGATTTTACTCTGAAACAAGATGAGTTATCAGTTCTGGACAAAGGTTTGAAGTTTGCCCCCAGTAATGACTTTAAACTGTTTGATACTATAATCGACCTTCACAAGTACATCCGCAAATTAACATTGAAAAGATTTTACCATCAAAAAAATTCTACTGCTGTCATTGATAATGTGGTTTTACCAATTGTTGATGAATATAGTGCTAAGAATAAGTCTCTAAGCTTTCATGAGAATTGTTGTATACAGGATATGAGAGACCTAATTAATGAAAATGTGGATGATTCAGATGTTCCGTCCACTTTTCTAGGTAGACGTTCTTCAGGATTCAAAAATAAATCCGTGTTTTATCCTTTGCATATGAAGGGCAATTGCCTAAATACATTTGAGCAACTCATTGAACGTGACCTATCTCTCTTAGCTAAGGGCTACTCTTTTTCAATTATGCCTCTGCATCATAAGTTAGATAATCTTACTCAAGGTGAAAGATTGGCAATTAATGCATTGAGGGCCAACAACTCTCTGGTTATCAAGGGGGCAGACAAGGGAGGGGCAATTGTTGTACTTAATAAATCAGATTATAGGACAGAGGCACTTCGCCAATTAAATGATAATACCTCCTACATTCAGTTACGAGGAGATCCTACAGCAATGTACATTAAGGAACTTAGGACCCTCCTTGACGAAGGTTCCATTCTTGGCGCCCTAGATGCCAGTGAGTTGGAATTCTTGTTCCGTCCGTATCCCATTATCCCCATTTTTCACCATCTCCCAAAGATCCACAAAACATTGGTCTCCCCCCCAGGGAGGCCGATTGTTTCTAGTATTGGATCTTTGGGAGATGGTGTTTCAAAATATGTTGATCATTTTTTGCAATCAATTGTACAACAGTTACCATCATACATTAAAGATAGTGGGGACCTCATGGTTCAACTCAACTCCATCAGATGGGAAACAAATTTTATCTGGTTAAGTCTGGACATTACGTCTCTCTACACAGTGATAGCACATGATCATGGGTTGGCAGCTGTCAGGTTTTATTTACAGCAATCAGATCTTTCACCAGCACAGAGCACATTCATTCTCAATGCTATTCAATTTTTATTAACTCACAATTATTTTATGTTCGACGGGGATTTTTATCTCCAAACGCGTGGTACCGCGATGGGCACCAGTTTTGCCGCCTCCTACGCAAACCTATTCCTAGGTTGGTGGGAGGCGGTCCATGTGTTTGGAGATAGAAATCCTTTTAGACACTTTATCACATTTTACAGGCGTTATATTGACGACCTTATCTTTATTTGGAATGGGGACGAGCACTCTCTCACTTTATTCACTGAATATCTCAATAAAAATTAATTTAATTTAAATTTCACCACTAATCACAATCTTTATCACATTCACTTTTTAGATTTGTTACTCTCCGTTGATATGCACAAAAACATTATCACAACGGTGTATCGCAAAACAAACTCACGAAACACATTTTTGCGTGCTGACAGCTGCCATCCCAAAACTCTGATCAAAGCAATACCAAAGAGTCAACTCATCAGGTTGAGAAGAATTTGTACTAATCATGATGACTTCATCAAACAATCCCATGATCTGATGGGGAGGTTTGAAGCCAGGGGTTACCTGAGAAAGGATCTTATGAAAGCACTTACAGAGGTTGCTAATATGGAAAGATCCAATTTATTGGACAGGGTCCATAAGAGATCTAATACATATCCGAACTCCCCGTTTTTGGTTATACAACATAATAACCAAGCAAATCAGATCAAAGCGATAGTCAAGAAACACTGGGGGGTCTTAGCAGCAGATCCGATGTTACACTCCATCTATGAGGAGGGACCACGAATAGTCTTCAAGAAAGCTAAAACAATTGCCAATCATGTTTCTAGTAGCCTATTTGTATCCACCAAGACCCCAACAGTTAAATTACCCAAGGGCAGTTTTGTTTGCTCAAAGTGTAAAATATGCAAACATATGAATAGCAAGGCAGAATTTTTCTCTAAACAAACAGGGAAAAAATATTACGTAAATTCATTCATCAATTGTGATACTACGTATGTGGTGTACCTGTTAAGCTGCGGTTGCGGCAAGCAGTATATAGGAAGGACAATAAGAAATCTCAAGGTTCGTATCCTTGAACACATAAGGTTGATTATTAAGAAGGATACCAACCATCCTGTATCCCAACATTTTAGTAATTGTAGCATGGGTGATTCCAAAAATATGTCCTTCTTGGGCATTGAGCATGTGCCGAATCCAATCAGAGGAGGCAACAGATTGAGTATCTTGAATAGAAGAGAGCTCTATTGGATATTTACTTTACAAACCCGTATCCCTAATGGTCTGAATTCAGACTGGGATATAGGTTCTCTCCTATTCGATACTTAAGTTCTGTTGACCTACCAGTGTTGAACCCTTCTTTGAATATATTTTGTATAAAAGTTTGTCAATAAGCTATTGCACAAATTGTATTGTTTCGTTGGTTGCAAACCTGGGATAGCATAATTATCTATATATCATAAGGTTTATACATTTAATGATCACATTTTTATGTGTATATTGAAATAATCATTCGCTATGAGAACATGTTTGCAATTCCAAGTTCAGTCTCTTTTCCTCATAGGTTCAGAACTTGTTTGTACCATAATAATATTAGGTTGTTTATGTTAACACATACTAGTAATATCTAAACAAGTACCTGATACCAACCTTACAAACATTATACAATTCACCATGAAGATCGAATGGATATTATATTCTCCAAGGTTGTCATTTAATTGTTTATTGATTAATTGTTTTTATAACATTTTGTTTTTAACGTTTAGTATTATTTTATTAGTCATTTTCTTATTATTTTCATCTTTTTTGTTTTTATTCTATTGCTGTACATGGAGAGTGTTATTGTTAAGTGTTAATAAAGTTTTTTCCTATTGATTTGTTCTTCCCCAGAGCCGAGTGAACTATGTTGCTAAGCAGTGGGATGCATTTTGACGCGTTCACGTCACGCGCCCGACGTGGTGACGTCACGCGCACTGTACGATCCAGGACACAGGACGAGTAGCATTAGCAGATGCTGTGGTTAGTTACTGTGCTGTGCTCTCCCCTAGTGATCCTGTACGCAGTGACGTCACGCGCCTTTTGCGGCTATGCACCGCTACTGCAGTGGCTGACGGGATGACGCCGCAGGTCGCGGGGTCAGCGCCCGTGACACGTGACGCACCCGGAAGTCACTACAACTGGTCCACGAGGCCCGGGGGTAAGTATAAATCACACTCTTTTTAGAACTTGTATATTCACCTTGATAAAGGACTGTCTAAGTCCGAAACGCGTTGGTGTGTTTTGTAATCGATTTTTGATCCATTAAATAGCTTTATTATTGGGAACGTACACCCTGTGGTTTCATTGGCTGTTTTTTACAGCACTGGACATAGTGCTTCGTTCCTTTCCCTCTCCCCTCTCTGTGAAGATTCTGAAAACGGATGCACATTCAACCTGGAGGTGCTGGATCATCCAAAGGGACTTACTGCTCATCGTGGAATCTGCTTTCCCAAGTGAGTCCGTTCCAGCTTTACCTCAATCATATTCCAGGGATCAACAATTGGTAACTATCCTTACCTCAGCGCATTGTGGGATAGCTTATTACCTGATCCAACAGGACATTTGAATATTTACAGGTTGTTTTCCTATCAATTGCTCATTGTTACATACTACAGATTTGTCTTTGGAGCATCACACATTTTTTCTATTTTTCTATAATTTAAGTTTCACTTTAAACAGTCTCCATTGCGTACCTCTGCACACGTCCTCTTACACTAAGTAATATATGTACAGATGTAGCAGATGTTTTTGCACCATTAACATGAGTGAACTCATAAAAGAACGCAGTAAATAACATGCGTGTTATCTCCTTAACCTTTAGTTTAATTAGCACTACTATTAAATAATGCACCGACGTTAACACAACAGATTGTGTTAACTAGAGCAGTATGTCTTCTATATCTATAGAATAATGTGAACAATCTTTTTACAGAATATATGCATATCCCTCCATACAGTACCTTCCTTTTTTGATTATGCCAATCATATCTCTCTTTGAATATGTATTTTACCTCGTCATTAATCACACTTTTATTTTTGGTATTGTCAACATATCTTTATTATTATTATTATTGTTTTATCCTTTGAATTTTGACGTATTCTGTTATATTCTTTAAATTGTTCAAATTTAAATAAAGAACTGGTAAAAAATAAAATGAGAGCATTTTGTCTATATCAAATGATTCCATATACTTATTTGTTGCTGTTGTAATACAATATGGGTGTTACATAGTACTCTGATTTAAAGAAGATTATGCACTTTATTAGGTTCAGTCTTTGGCCCAGATTCATTAGGCTCCATTAAACTATTGAATGGGAAATTAGCACCCATTCGTCAGAACGTTTTTTTCACTCAAGCAAATAACATTACGTTAACAAGGTTTTTAACAGTCTTTGGGCCGGATTCATCACATTTCGATAAAGTGGAGATATTCTCAAATTGTTAAAACATTTTTTAGAGTGTGTTAACAACAAAAGAATAAGTAGTGGTTCATCAATTTTTCACTATACTAAATAAGGTGCAAAGTTTACTTATATTGTCGATAAAGTTCCTGAGAATGGTAAAATAGAGACAAAGTCGCGGACCTCTCTGCGAAGTTTAAATGTTCCGATCAAGTGACGCGGGAGATTTAAACAATGCAGGTAGATACCGGCACCCCATACTGTAACTCGGGAAGCAGGGTGTCCCCGAGGCTGAAAGAAATGTAGTTCAGCTCCGGAGACCACCTGCTTCAATACTGTGTTATTAAAATAAAATAAAAGCAGCGTGATCGCCTGTTAGAAGCGGACAGGTCTGTTTAGCTCCAGCCTGGAGTAGGTGATAAAAAAGTGGAGATAATACAAGTATACAGATGCAGCGTCCATTATTATAACAAATCACGGTGCCGTTTTCGTGTGCGCTGCTGTACACCACACGCGGCATGAACGCGGCCAGAACACTAAAATGCCATTTTATGTACTCGTCTGCAGTTGCGTCTTAAGGTGGTACGATTGGAAGAAATCCTGCGCCATGACATGGGTATTCCGAGGTATACACCGCGTGATTTGTTGAAATAATGTCTGCTGCATCTGTAAATAGCTGCGGGGGCTCCAGGCGACATCAGTGACAGGTTGCCACCATCTTTGTGTCCGTGCATGCGCAGAGGCTCGCGCATGCGCAAAGCGACACGGCAGCCATCTTGAGGTTGGCAATAGGCCCGCGCATGCACAGATGCGATGCGGCAGCCATTACAGGGAGTGAGAAGAGGTGCTCCATAGCCAAGGACATCCCCCAGTTCGCACAAGCGCAGTTAGAAGCGGCAGCGGCCATTACAGATCGCGCACACGCAGTCCCAATGACAAAGAGGGCTATAAGGGACTACAATTCCCAGAAGCCTCAGGGGCTCATAGACACGTGACCCACAGCAGCCAATAGGGCTTGCATATTTCCCTGGCTGACAGGATATAGTCATCAGGCAGGGACCTTGGAAGTTAGTTGGTGCTGGGATAAGGTAGGGGGAGGAAGTGTGTGTAGGGAGCAAGTGGCTCTTACACTAGGCCAGGTTACCTCCCTAGGCCCAGCTAGGCCCAACTCACCAAATAGATTGTGGCTGCTTTAAGGAAGGCCCCTGCAGTTAGGGACTTTGCCCATTTAGCAATCAGTTTAGTCAGGGACAAAGCTGCAGTGCTGCGTGCTCTGACCAGTGTATAAGTGTGGTCTGGGACCAGAACTCTCCAAGAGGCAGAGACTGTTATGTGGTGTGTCACTTCGTGCGGGAGCCATCCATCCCAGAGGCAGAAACAACGTGGGATCATCCTTCAGGAAAGGGATCTCAAGTACAGAGCATCTGCGTGCCCAGGTGTGGACACACCTGGCAGGTAACAGTCAAGTCACCAAGTGCACCAACCTCAGCTCATCTTAGTGGGCAGCGCTGTCTCCCACTTGGGTGGGAGGGAGTCTCTGGGGAAAACTTGGGATTTTGATATACGGTGTAGGTTACGGGCCGTGAAGCCAGTGTTACAGAGTGACACTAAGGTTGCTGTTGATGTCATATTGTGATGTGATATGTTTGTGTTTTGTTGCCTATTCAGTAAACTGTTTTTATATATACTTCGGTGTATGTGCTTACTGTGTATAAGGTCCTGTGTTAGGGGTCCTTCTACCCTTAGAATCCTACACAGGTGGAGACGCTGTTTATGTAAGATCGTTCCAGAGGATACACCCCAGGCTCTCACTGGCGGAGGTTCAGGCCTCCTGTGAACCTGACAGATAAAAGCACACACACCTGGTAATACATATAAATTCCCCTCACATGCACTCTATCTGCGATTGGGGGAGGGGGAAAGTGTGTTACACTACTTTTTTTCTTAAATGCTGTATTCTCTCTGTTTTTTTATCAAAATCGCTAATGTTTACTTAAACGTTTGAGATTCTCTCTGGTTTTTTTTTTAGAATCGATATTTTCAATGCACCCTACTGTAAATAAGGTTCCATTTTGTTGGCGATACAACATTGATGTATTGCGCCATAAAAATAACATGTTTTTTGGAGATAAACTCGCATATTTTGGTTATCATAAATTTGATGAATCCAGGCCTTTATTCTAAATGATATGCGAACGAGTGCATTACAACCTAAATTATATTAATTTCATATTCACTACATTACATTAGGGTTAATTCCAGGAATAATACATTGTTGTTTGTCATACCTAACCCCTCCATTAATCCCACCCAGACACTCAAATAGGGCTTTTGCTAAAGGAGGAGAGAGGAGAGGGGGTGACCAAATTAAGAGATAAACTTACAAAGAGATAAACTTACAGTATTGTGATAATTTACCTGTGTGACACACCCGAAAGACCTCTTTCTCCCCCTTCTTCCTCTCACCCTTTCCTTAGCAAAAGCCCTATGTCAGTGTCTGAATAGGAGTAAAAGACTTAAATAATTTACATTATTTGAAAATAACGCACTGTCCTGAACTAATGTCATATTAACGCTATTCTATCAAGATCAATTAGAGGTGTTATTTTTTAATATAATCACTTTAATAAATTGTTAACTCTGGGAAAATAACGTCTGTTTTAGGTACCATCCCATTATTTGCTCTAATTTAACAAAATGTAGTGATCTAAGAGTCTTTGCAGAAGCTAGTTTTATTAAATACTTGCATTTCTCTGCATTCAAATACATGATAATGACAATTCCCTGCTTCTTTTTAACTGAAATATTATGAATTATGGATTATGCAATAGGCTACAACAATATCTTAACAGTTCATTAGGAACTTGACCCCATCTCCCTATCAATTATGATTGACATTTAACAATTTCTTAAGGACCGGGTAAGCTCTCAAGTGACCATAATGGTTTTGATCTGACCACAGATGTTATAACATTGAGATGTGATGTACAGTATTACCAAGGAGAACTTTCATCTTATGAGTATCTGTTTGGAACATTGAAAATACTGTAGGCCTGATAAAGGACACAGCAAACATTTACAGGCATACCCCGGTTTAAGGACACTCACTTTAAGTACACTTGCGAGTAAGTACATATCGCCCAATAGGCAAACGGCAGCTCACGCATGCGCCTGTCAGCACGTCCTGAACAGCAATACCAGCTCCCTACTTGTACCGAAGCTGTGCGCAAGCGGGGAGACGATAGAGCCTGTTACAAATGCGTTATTTACATCAGTTATGCACGTATATGACGATTGCAGTACAGTACATACATCGATAAGTGGGGAAAAGGTAGTGCTTCACTTTAAGTACATTTTCGCTTTACATACATGCTCCGGTCCCATTGCGTACGTTAATGTGGGGTATGCCTGTACTGTATATTAACCTAAGGATACCTTGACAGTCAGCGACACAGTGGCAGTTTGACAAATCCCTTCCCTTTAGTTTTCACCCAGATTTTTTATCAAACTAATGATTAAATGCGAGCATATTCTTTTTTGTTGAATCCCTTAATTGCCTGTAATTTATTCAGTAGGCATGCATAGCATGATGTCTCGTTTCAACATTAACAGAGGGGTGAGGGGGGAAAGGGGGGAAGGGGGATAGGGAGCTCATTACTGAAGATAGCAGCCTAGGATATTCAACAACATCTTTGCTGCTAATAATACTGGTAATGCTAATATTGCCTGAATGAGTTTGGAATTCGGCCTTATACTGTATATACACATTCTACGGTGTAAGTAAAGGTAATTCTATGTTAGTCAGAAAAAATAAAGCAAAAACTGGAAATTTCAAGATGAATGCTGTATGTACTTCTTTGACACTATCAGCTTCTTTATCAAATTGCAACTAGAAAACTGCATATGTCTTCAAATTTGCTGCTCCCAAATGGAAGTATATAACAGGCCATGTGACCTGATGACCATATGCTTCTGTGTTGAAATTTGAAATGTACATTGAAAGTTAATGCTTGAAAATAAAAATTAAGTTGCTATTTCATGAAAAGATTTCTCCTGTTTCAAGAATTTGTGCAAACATTTTACATCTAGTAAGTCTGGTGCATCTACATGCATGCTTGTGCCTTTCATTGAGTAAAGGCAGGAAACAGATAAGAGTACTGTATTTGTGAAATACTGAACATCCTCCTCCTCCTCGTACACCGACAATCCTAGGTTAAGGAAGTACAGAGCAAAAGGAAGCGGCACTCTTTATTATCTATTCCATATTCAGAACCTTATTAACTACTGTATTTATTGTAGCATAAGTAAATACAAAGAATGTACAATGTTTCAGGGAGATAGTCCTTCTTCGCCAGAGCCCAAATTAGCCAACATCTCCTAGAAGCTGTGTTTTCCTTGTGTACTACTGATTCATTAAATGTAATTATATTATATACATTTATTATTTTATGGACTGTGCATCTAAGTAAGAAACTTTTAATTATAATATGTGTGAGGATATATTTCTTGTCTATTTGATATACAATAGTACAAAAAGTATCAGCAGCACACAGCCCTGGGAGCAAGGTACTGTATAAAGAGTTTAAAAAATGACTATATTCAAAAAAGAACATCACTAAGAAGGTATAGTAACAGACCTCCTACATGTTTCACACCGTAGTGCTTTATCAAGGAGTATGATCGTGTCACCCAGTTATCTACTTAAATAGTGAACAACATTAGAATTTCTCACCAAACTGTACATTATCAGTGCAGCTGCGACTGACACCACACTGTGTGTGCGGCCTGCGGTCTGGGACCAGACCACAGGCACTTGTAAGGGACACCCTCCAAGGGGAGCGCCCTCACAGGTGAACCGAACGCACCTGGAGCAGTGGCTTCATTGAGACATCCGTCGTGGGATCAGACAGATCCTTTTGTTATCAGCGGTATCTGGGTACAGGAGTGACCAGGAAGGTATCCACAAGTGCACCAAAGACCACATACACAGGGGTAGCACTACTTCATGCACTATTGTGTGGGCCTGGTCTGTGGACACTTGTTGGTTAAGTGCCCAGGCACCTCAGTACTTTGGGGAGGGGTTCCACCGGGGTTGTGTACTGTGGGGGGCAGTGTATGGTGGGTGCAAAAAAAAATAATATATATACTGTATATATATATATATGGAAACACAAAAAAAGAAAACCTCTAAAGGAGCACAATGAGTTAAGTTTGGTGTCTAACTTTAAGCCAAAATCTACTTTCTGTCCTCCTATCCAAACAAATTCGTGCATTGAAATTTTTGCGAATCTTGTAACAGAGGACATACTTAACTTACCCAAAAAGACAGGGTCCAACAATTTATCTGGTACACAATGGAGGGCCCTCAAAGATCTATGTGGCATGTCAAATGTGGAAATCAAACCAGCAGATAAAGGTAGCAATGTGGTGATCTGGCCTAAATCACAATATGAAAAGGAGGTCTTCAGACAGTTGAAGAATATCAAGTGCTATTCTGTACTTGACTGTGACCCAACAGATAAATTCAAGTTGGAGTTGGACTGTATTCTGGAGAGTGCCTGCTCGCAGGGTACAATCACAGTACCTATCAGTCAAGGTCTGAAGACCAAATTTCCAGTAACACCCACTTTTTACATGTTACCTAAAGTTCACAAACACCCCCAAAATCCACCTGGTAGGCCCATTGTAGCAGGGATTGGAGGTATGAGTGAGCCAATAAGTCGCTTTATCGACACCTTCCTGTATCCTATAGTTGAGACTTTGCCTACATTCCTGCGTGACACTATGGATGTCCTATCCAGATTGGACGAGATTGTTGTAGATGATGGTGTGATTTTAGCGACTTGTGATGTTGAGGCATTGTATACCTCTATTCATCACAAAGATGGATTGGAAGCATCAAATAACTTCCTTAGCATGACATCTTTGACAAAACCGCTGATAGAATTTTTGATGCAGCTTATGTCATTCACCCTGACGCACAACTATTTCCTATTTAAGAACAAGTTTTATTTGCAGCTAAGGGGGACAGCAATGGGGGCAGCATGTGCCCCCTCATATGCAAACCTCTTTTTAGGTTGGTGGGAACGAGAGGTGGTTTTCTCAGAGGCAAACAGTACTATGACTGATCGTGTGCTGTTGTGGTTGAGATACATCGATGATGTCTTGATCCTCTGGCAGGGCAGTGCGGAGGATTTTGAACAATTTGTCGCTGTACTCAACCACAACAGTCTCAACATTAAGCTAACATCCAAATTTAGTCCCACCTCAATTGATTTTTTAGATCTTTGTATTAAGATTGAGAGTAATGGGCATCTTAGTACTGATATTTACAGAAAGGAGACTGCCACCAACGCTATCCTGCACGCCTCAAGCTCCCATCCTCACCACCAAATTGCGGGAGTCCCGACTGGTGAATTTATTCGGCTAAAGCGTAACAGCTCTGATCCCCTTATCTATGAATCAAGAGCAGTAGAAATGAAACATAGATTCAGTAATCGAGGATATAGCCAATCAATTATTAAGAAAGGATACGAACGTAGCAAAGGTATGAGCCGGGTATCTCTTTTGAAACCCAAAATAAAACAAGCAGATTCCAATAAAATAAGATTTATAGGCACGTACAATCAACAATGGAATCAGGTTCGTGAAATCCTTCAAAAACATTCTAATGATTGATTCAGATCTTAAACATAAACTAGGCCCCAAAGTGGAACTTACGAGTAGAAGATCACCAAACTTAAGGGATAAATTAGTCCACAGCCACTACACTACACCCAATACTACAACATTTCTGTCAACTTTTGACAAGAAGGGTTTTTTTAAATGTGGTGGCTGTCCTGCCTACAAATTTGCTAAACCAACATCAACCTTTAAGGACAGTAAGGGCACTAATGAGTTTAGGATACAGCAATTTCTGAACTGTCGATCAAAAGGAGTGATCTACTGCCTAATGTGCCCCTGCAACAAATTATATGTAGGGATGACAACTAGGGAAGTACGCTTTAGGATAATGGAACACAGTAGGAATATTAAAACAGCCAAAAGGGACTTAGAATCATTCAAGAAAATCACAATGGTAGCCAAACATTTTTTGCAGGAACATAAAGCGGACAATTCGCTTCTCTCTGCATTTGCGATAGAGCGTGTCTCCCTGGGGATACGCGGGGGAGATTTTGAGAGAACACTCCTTCAACACGAATGCAGGTGGATTGTCACGTTAGGTTCAATGCTCCCAAATGGTCTTAATTACTATTTGGGTTTTGCTATGTTCCTATAACGTTGCCTGTCTATTCCATCATCTACTATTGTTTTTGTTTCACTGCATGTTAAACCTTTATCTTGTTTCCCAATTATAGGTGATACTGCAGAGTCCTCATGGAAACAATTAAGTAATAGTATATATCTGATTTTTCTATATATATAAAAATTTTATGAGGGTCACAGGTTTAAAGGAATTAGGTTTTGATTGTTTTTTATGATTAATTTATTAACAGTCTTTACAGTTTTCCCCATACAGCGCCCTCATTTTATCTATGTGTGCAGATATTTTCGTTTTATTACTTTTTTATTTTCTTTATGGTTTCCATAATGCAATAATTTTGATCTGTTCTAATCAGGATATGGGTTGTTTTGGAAGATTTGCTTTAATCTTTGTCCTCTCTCTCTTTTTATCAATTTAGATCAGCCTCTATCATATACATGCAGGTTACTTTTGTACCTGCTTGGGATATCACACTACTGTCTTGACATGGCATTATTTTCCCTATATGTATGGGTATTTACCTATAAAAGACCTGGATACAAACCAATTTAGAAGGATATCATTACTGAAGAAGTTCCCGTTACAGATGCATCTAACTATGCTTTAATGAGTGGTTATTGCGTTGGGAAAATATGCTCTTATGACGAAATGAAGGATGCTGCTTCACTTATGGAAAGAGGATTTATTATTCTACACTGAATCCCTGTATGAGGCGTCTGGGCATTCAAACACTCATTGCCCATGCGCGAGGACATGTCTCTACGATTTTGTCCGACAGAGATCACAATTCTTTTGAGGGCAATGTTATTACCTTCTTAAAGATGGCCGCCGCAATAAGCAAGATACACTGCGCATGTGCGGGAAGTCAGGGACTATTCTCGTGTGATCCTCAATGTGTCCGATATAGAACATGACGTCATTAAGGGCAAAGGAATATACCACAACAAAAATGGCGGGCGCAACAGTCAAATTGCAGTGCGCATGTGCGGGACTCTATGCACAATCCTCGCGGGAATTTGTGAGGTCACTTTGTTTCAGGAAGTAAATCCTGAGATCATGAACTATCCTCCTGATATCTAACATTTATACACAGCTGCCACTGATCGCCTGCGTAAATCACCTAAATCTGCTTCTACCCCATGTAAGCAGGTTATCTCTGTTCCTGCTGGGATGTTATACCAAATATCTGTATATGGCTCCATCTCCCCCATATTCTAAGGGGATCTACCAATTTGTTAAATTAATTTCATGTGTAATCCTCGTGGGATTTTGTGATGTCATCATACTTTCGTGATGTGTGTATAAAGATCATAATACTGTACACTGGACTCATGTAGGAGGTGTCTGTGGGCTCCAATGTGTGCTACCCATGTGTAAGGTGTAAATATATCGTCTGCCTATGAAGAATATGATGCTATTGAGGGCAATGAGAATACCTTTTCAAAAATGGCCGCTGCAATGGGCATGTAACAAGTGAGCATGTGCGGGATTTCATGGACAATTCTCGCGGGATTTTGTGACGTCACTGTGCTTCCTGGATGAGAATTTCAAGATCACGGTCTGCACTATTGATATATAACAGTTCCACCCAGCTGTTATAGTGCTCTATAGCCAATCATCATTATACTCTAAGTGAGAGACTATATGCATCTGTGTTTTAGGGGTGTTTTTGGCGCGAAATTTGAAATCATTAGCTGCCTATTTAAGTGTTTCTGCTCTATGGCCCTAGTACCATTCGTGAAGAAGGCTTAGTTGCCGAAACGCGTTAGTGGGCTAATTTTAATTTTTGCTGCTGCTGACCCTGCCTGCCTATGCTTTATTTTGGACTATCATAATGTCCTACACGTATGGACTTTATAATGGACTGTGCTGTGCTGATCTATGATTGCAGTACAATTGTACCAAGGAGCTGAGTATCATTTTTCATCCCATTTTCCTTTTTCCCATTTGCTTTCATTTATGTATTTGGGTCACTAAATGAACTCATTTATAGGTCTCCCTTGCTATAGTATTATCTGTGTGGCAATAGGTTTATATTTTGTCATTTACATTCATACTGCCATTAGTACAGCACTTATGTTGTTTTTTGTGTATTTTTGCATGTTTATTTTTGTAGACCTATGATATCTTTAAGCCTTTTATACATATGGTGACCGGCCGGTCTGTTTCGCTTCATTGCGGGAATTTCGGTTCCCTCAGTGAGCTAGTATTTTGAGGATATCATCTTCCATATTTTTGGGTCTATTATATTGTGTCTTAGTATATTTCTTTGTTTTTTGTCCACTTATTTTTCTTATTTTTTAGTCAGGCAGGCTCTTCAGTTAGTTGTTTGTATGTCTGTTATTTTTTTGATTTAATTAAAGTACCTTTTCTATTTTTGCAAAAATTTGTCTGAGTGCTCCTTTAGAGGTTTTCTTTTTTTGTGTTTCCATATTCATTTTTTCCTCTAGCACCACCTACAGTTTTTATTTTTTCTGTTACAACTTTTTCAGATATATTTTTCTGATTTAGGTAGGTTTTGACATTGCAATATTTATTGGTAGTGTATGCGGTATTCGTTTTCTGTGTATGTTATATATATATATATATATATATATATATATATATATATATATATATATATATATATATTCAGTAGTATTGTTCAGTAAATTCTATTGTTATACTGTATACCTGGTGTATACCTGGTGTGTGTATTTACTGTGTGTATTGGGTTCCTGAGAAGGGTTATGCTACTGTGCTGGGATCCCTCTCAGGTGGAGGGGCTGCACCGAGGAGAACGATAGCTCACCCCAGACTCCCATCTGCAGAGCTCAGGCCTTCTGTGAGCCACAGGTAACGGCAGCACACGTGATTTCCCTTAGTCACAGGGAAAGGGGGCTACATATATATAATAAAATCTTATAATAACTGAAAGTGTTTATAAAGATCTTGAATATATAGATAAGCCTAACTAATAAATTCCACTAAAAAATAAGAAAGAAGGGAAAGGAAAAGGAGGGGGAAAGGACAGAAGGGAAGACAGGAAAGGGTTGGAGGAATGGGAAAGAGGGAAAAGGAAAAAGGGAAAGATAATAAAGAATAAATGTGTATATCATAATAATTTTTTCTCTATTTGATATACAGTATGCCTCTAACATTGATCTTCCATTGTCATTGCAGGTTTTCCCCCCCCAGAAGTTACTGAATGAGTGGACATTATACAGTGTGTGTTTGTGTATGTGTATATATATATACAGATACAGATACAGGCATATATACCCCGTATTAACGTACGCAATGGGACCGGAGCATGTATGTAAAGCGAATATGTACTTAAAGTGAAGCACTCCCTTTTTTCCACTTATCGATGCATGTACTCTACTGCAATCGTCATGTACTTGCCTAACTGATGTAAATAACGCATTTGTAACAGGCTCTATAGTCTCCCCGCTTGTGCACAGCTTTGGTACAGACAGGGAGCCGGTATTGCGGTTCAGGACGTGCTGACAGGCGCATGCGCTAGCTGCCGTTTGCCTATTGGGCGATATGTCCTTACTCGTGAGTGTATTTAAAGTGAGTGTCCTTAAACCGGGGTATGTATATATATATATATATATATGAATTACCTATATATGCAGTAACTCACTTAAGCACCTGCAGCTGCTGCCGCCCTCATCCATTTTTGGCGCGAAAAACAACCCTACATAAACAGTATTCAGCTTTAGTTCCCTCACCACTCCTAGTCAAAGTCTCTGGACGAAACGCGTCGGAGTGGGGGTGCTAGGCAGGACCCCTGACCCATGGCTCACGTAACTATGTTACCCAGCACTCATGCAAATTATTTTTCTGGACTGTGACTATTCATTTTTTCAATAGGGACTCTGATAACATATACAAGGTTATACAATAGGCGTTCATTAGGTATTTTCCTACATATGCTATTTACTTACTTTATTGCTCTACACACCTAGGGATTTCATTCCACCACACCACCTTTCCTACACATGATATGCGCTGTAGGTATTGGTTATATTACTGCATGTTCATGCAGATGTGTGATGCTTTGAGACTGTCATTTATACCTCGATCAGTCTATTTTTTGGTGTGTAAAGTGTACATTATCCTTAGCGTTGTATAGGTGCCTTTGAACCCAATAACCAACTGTGATTCACTTTGACTTACCCTAGTGTTTCTTGAGTCACTATCCTATTTATGTTTAGGGTTGACAATGTATGTCGTTCCCTAGTGTTGTTCATCAGTTTTTAAGGGTAACATTCGTGACAGGGGTCCATGCCTCTTTTTTAAGTGTTTTTAATCTTGTACTGTTTATTCATCCCTTTTTTGCACTGTGTCAAATAAATAAACTAATTAATTAACTGCATACCTGAGTGCTCCCATACGGGTTACTTTTTTTCTTTTTTCACTCACATAATTCACAACCCGTGAGCACCGCCAAAACCTTATTCGTGTAAATTAATTAAGATATTTTCTTTGGCTTATGGTGGCATGAATTTTGTACTAGTAGATGCGAGGTTATTTTTCCCTATCCCTCCCCCCCTTTTTCCCCCCGTTATTTGAATATATATATATATATAGTCAGATAAGGTAGTTGGCACTCCAATAGGTGCTGGTAAGCCACAGGTGCATGTCCCATATAGAGAATGTAGTTATACGTTACCGTTCCAAGGATTGGTAAACAAGAGACAGCACTCATGAGTGCTGTCTCTTGTTTACCAATCCTTGGAACGGTAACGTATAACTATATATATATATATAGGAAAAAAAGAGGAGAGAGCGCACGCCCCATAGCGTAAAATAGTACATTTAATGGTAAAAAAGGAAGGGGAGGGGGAGGGGGGGGGGAGGAAATGCACTCACAAGAGTAAAAACAAATCAGGCAATTTGTGAATAATTAACCACCATCCGGTTTCTCTGCATCAGGAGTCCACAGATCGAAGCTCCCTCAGGGCTGTAGGGCTGCTACAAGGAAATTGGAGATGTCATCAAAGGTCAAATCAATCTGTATGAGTCCCAGAGATTGCCTCCAACACTTGAATGGCCGCAATGTTAACTCGCGCTCAAGGCGGCCTCCTCGTGCGCATGCGTGAAGTCGTAATGACACGATGATGCGATGACGTTGCCTGATGCATTTCAGCTCTTTGAGAAAGTCGCCGTGTGGTGACGCAACGCGTCAGGGAACGTCATTGCGTCATTACGACTTCACGCATACATATGAACTAGTCAATATGTACTAAAGAAAGGAGTTATACCACTGTACTAATGTCAATGGTATCATTGAGACCATTCGGATAGAGTGTCCTCAAAACATAGACCCAATACGTTTCACGAATACATAGTTGTTTGAATCTATCACCTCCTAGATAGGAAGGTGAAATGTGTTCAAAATGTGTTCAATACCCATAAACTCTTTGAAAAAGTCCATAGCCTGGACAAAACATGTTACAGTGGTTGCCTGATGTTTACTGCTAGCGATCAATAAAGTTTTTTTAGACATCCATGCATTGGCTGCTGAAGTTGCTGTGAACCACGGACCATCCTACCCCCTTCTTCCAATACCCATAAACACACTAGAACACCTTTTTTCTATCATTTGCCCAAACTACACAAGGACACTTCCCATCCTCCAGGTCGACCTATTATATCGGGGCTGGGGTCGATGATGTCCAACGTGTCCCAATATGTTGATTATTTTTTACAACCATATGTCTCCCTGTTACCATCCCATATTAGGGTCACGTCGCATGTCATTGGCTCCACCTCTGATATTACCTGGAAGGACACATTTCTGTGGGTCACGTGTGATATATGTTCACTTTATACGTGTATAGATCACAATAAAGGGTTAGGTGCTATAAATCACTTTTTACAATTAGATCCACTATTACACAAATCACAAAGGGAAATTATTTTGGCATGCATTAAATTTATACTATCTCACAACTACTTTTTATTTAATGGCACTTATTACTTACAAACTTGTGGAACGGCCATGGGGGCCAGATTCGCCCCAGCTATGCCAACCTCTTCATGGGGTTGTGGGAGAACCTCCATGTTTGGGGGAATTCACGGCTGGCGTCGGGTCTGGTCTTCTATGGCCATTTCATTGATGATATTATTTTGATTTGGGAAGGTGATAGAGACCAACTGGTGGACATCCTGGAATCATTTAATTGCAACAATATGGGTTTAAAATTTACTTATCAGATACATCCAGATACTGTGGTATTCCTTGACCTTGAATTGTTTGTCGACAAAGTAGATATGAGCATTAAAAGCAGGACACATTTTAAACCTGTATCTGCTAATAGCTACTTGCAATACAATAGCAATCATTATAAAAAAAATGGCTGAACAATGTGCCAAAAAGCCAGTTCTTCAGGATCCGACGCAACTGTTCTTTAGATACAGATTTTTGCACTCAAGGTGAGATTTTGATGAATAAATTTCACGAAAAAGGTTATGACAGGGATGTGGTTAACAAGGCATTCCTTGAAGCCAGTAACACTGATAGGGTGTCTTTGTTGGAGAAGTCGAGGGCCAGATCGGAGTCAAACAGAAATACCAAGATCAAACATACTGTCATTCAATCTGTCCCCAAATTCATCACTCAATATAGTCAACTATCATACAAAACTAAGCAAGTGTTTAATAAACACTGGACTATCATCCAGAATGATCCCATTATTGGATCTCTGGTTCCCACACGAGCACCTATAATTTTTAAAAAGGCAAGGAATTTAAAAACTATTATAGCTCCCAGTAAATTAAAAATGCCACATAATTTACATTCAGATTCATCTAACAATCAAACACCAAAGGGTAACTTCTCATGTGGGAGAACCCGTTGCATAACGTGCAAAAATGTAAACATGAGTCCTAGTTTTACATCACATAGTAATGGTACTGTACACAAGATAAATAGTTATATCAATTGTTTGAGTGTATATGTGATATACCTTGTATCATGTCAATGCGGCCTGCAATATGTGGGCCGCACTTCCAGAGCATTAAGCACTAGGTTTCTTGAACATCGAAGAAATGTCTTGCATGGTTATCACCTACATAGTTTATCACGCCATTACAGTACCACACATGCCAAAGACCCTTGCTCTCTACCCATTATGGGTATTGAACACATTTCACCTTCCTATCTAGGAGGTGATAGATTCAAACAACTATGTATTTGTGAAACGTATTGGGTCTATGTTTTGGGGACACTCTATCCGAATGGTCTCAATGATACCATTGACATTAGTACAGTGGTATAACTCCTTTCTTTAGTACATATTGGCTAGTACATCTGGAGGTCTGGGTTTGAACGAGTTCTCTTGTTCCGTTCGGATTGACAAAGGTCATTTGGTTAATATTGTAATACAATTAGTTTATTAATGTGAATTTCTTTTGGACACTTTGTTTAGTAATTTAGATTTACTATAATATATAATTATTATTATTAGAATGTAGATATACACTATTATATTATGTTCATGGTTGTGCCTCTGGCATTATGTCATCATTGATCTCTTCATCTGTGTTCTGTTCTTTGTGATCCCCTCACTCTGGTTATTATCTGGATACATTGCTTTATATACAGTATCCATACCATATTTGTTGGATACATTTAGATGCACTATGCATTTTACTGTGTTATATATAGATATATATGATATATTATGACTTTAGTCATTCCTCTGAATCTCTCTTTCCCTCCACTACACCATAGCTATCTCCCCTATGGTCATTTCCTCTCAAATTTAGAACTTTGTCTATATAGATGTAATCTTACAATCCATTTGCGCATTTCATTCCTTTATAACTATATGTATATGTATGTTTATTATATATGTGTACATGTACTGATGCGGCTCATCTGAGTTTAACACATCGCCGGTTATTCCCTGGCTTTTTCCTGGAATGCAACGCACTTCACCTAGAGCATGCTGCATTCATTTTGCGTTCTCAGCCACGGGTCATGCGCAGGTCATGCGCGGTTGACGCACCGTTGATGCGTTTATTGAGAATGGTTCGGATTTAATAGGTTGCAATTCTTCACGTGTCCGCCAGATGGCAGATATTCATGAATTGTAATGCGCATGCGCTTCAGTAATGTGTCGACTTGCAGGTGTTTCGTTTAAAAAAGATACCACAGTGTGCTATTGTAACTTGGCCTTGAGAATGAAGGAAGAGGTTGCAAAAATTTATCAATTTAGGCTTTTCATATTAAATAAAGACAAAGACCAGTTTCTGTTACAGTATTCTCCTGAGAGCCGTCGCCATGAGTGTTCAAGTGCAGCCCGTTTTCCAAAAACCCGACAGAAGTTACGCGTATTTGATATGGGCCGCGATTAATGCAACAGATGATAAGATGGCAACAGTTGTTCAAATTTATCAGTATTTTATCGAAAACTATGACTTTTACAAATTTTCGCCAGCTCCTCATACGTGGAAGCGTGTTTTTATCGTATTGAGCCACAATTTGTTGGAGGGTATTGGTGTGTATCACCGGCTTTTTCCTGTATCTATGATCATGCAGACGGCAAAAGGCGAAGGGTCGTGTTAAAACCAACTAAGAAACGACAGTCACTGCCAAGCAATGCACCGGCACCGGCTTCCGATAACGGTCCCACCGTCAGTGACAAACCAGAGCCTGAGTCGGATTTCGCGTGCAGTTTCGATCAAGCTTGCATGTACCTAAGCAATTTCCAGCCTCATCAGCTGAGTACAGGTGGACTAGTCCCGCTGCAAACTATCGACGTGGATGATCAAGAACACTGGACTGGCAGTGGACCGGCGCCGGCGCCAGCTGAATCAGAAATTCTATGGTGAGTATTTTTGCTGTATTATTTTCTGTGTTTTTTTTATTTTGACAATACAGTATCAATATTGGTGCGATTCAAAAGTCAAGCGATTCTCCTGTAAGCAATATCATTGGCTGAGCGGCTTCTACAGTACTGTACTGCAGATACTGAACAATTGGTGGAACGCTAGGCGCATGCACATTGGAACCTTCTTGAAACGCATATGCGTGTCATTACATCGACGGTAGGCGCATGCGCATGTGAACAGGAGACGCCCCCCGAGAAAATTATTGGTGGGACTGGCTGGGAGCGTCTTTAGGGGGCTGACCATTACAGTAAAACTTTTCTTTTTGTTTTTCCTCAGAAAGGAAAATGGCTAATGGAGGGATTTCGATGGCTAATATCGCTTTGTGTAACAATGCCTGCACATTGCTGAATCAGATTTAAAAAGCCACGTACCGGAGCTACAGTTTAGTGGCCGTTGTTATTGATTAGGATAGAAAACTGTACCTGAAACAGTATGCTGATGTTTTCCGGCCGTACAGTATACAATACTTTTTTATATATAGTATACTGTGTAATAAACCCAAAAAGATAAAAACTATGCATTTATTCTATGTATTACAGTGCCAGTACATACAGTACAGTACAGTACTGCTGCGGCCGAGTTTATTTGAGCATTTGCCCGTTCTCGGCCGCAGCAGTAACCTGGCGCGCGCCAGAGGGTGACGGGCGCGCGCCGAAGACACGGAGGAGCGCCCTCCGATCGGGGCTTTCTCTCTCCCGCTGCCGGGTCCGCCGGGTCCCCCGGAACCCCCTGCCGCTGTCCCCCACATCGCGGGACACCAGGGCTCCCTCGGGGAGCCCTGGACGCGCGTGCAGGGGGCGCAGGCACCCGATGACGTGTCACCGCGCGTCGATGACGCGCGGCACGCCGATGACACGCGGCACGCCGAGGGAGTGCGGCTAGCATGCCGGGGCATCCCCAGGCTTGCGGAGCTAGCCGCACTCAAATAAAGTGTGCCGGTAGTGTATGTGTCTTCTATTTTTTTTAATACTCTTATACTGAGCATGCCTACAGTATACAGTGCAGTATGCCTCGACATTCTAGAAACACTGTATTTTGTTACAGTAGCAAAGGAGCCAATAGAACAATGTAAAACAAATAAACATGTTCTTTTATTGGTGGAGTAAGTACAAAAACATTTATTTACAAATACTGTACAATGTAGAAACATTTTAAGTGCACAGCAATTCAAAACATCATCAGGTGTATGGTTTACTGCTACAGTAGTGAAAACATTTATGTATAGAAAGTAAAAACATTTACAGTCAGTCAGTATGGTTTACAGTCACATGTTTTAAAAACAAATTCCTTATTCATAAAATATACAAAACCCAACATCTCCTTTATTAAAGTCAAAACATATACAGTGGGATGGTCTGCAAAACAGTCTGCACCAGTACAGTCCTCGAGGGCAGCACACAGGCCCGGTTTTCAGGGCAACCTTGAAAATCGTGCCTGTTTGCGGCCCTCAGGGACAGGAATTGTGCAGGTCCTGTGTGTGTGTGTACACCAAGTTAAAACAGTAAGTTAAATACAGTTAAATACAGTTCAGCACAACAGTATGGTCTTACAGATCCCGTGATTAAACCATAAAGTCCACCACATTGTCCGTCCATGGTCGATTCCTTGCATGGCACAAAATGCCATTAATGCAGTCTCGAACGCCTTTCATTACAGGATCTGTAATTGGATAAAAGCGCCGCATTTCATCCCGAATGTTCTTTTCTAAATTGGCAGGAAGCGCCTTTTTTACGCGATTTCCGTCGTAGTTCACTCTGAAGGCCCAGTCGCAGTACAACGAGTAGGAAACATGGTGCTTAAAAAGTAACAAGGCATACTTGTGGGGTGCAAGTGAACCCAAGTGATTTGTATCGGCGCTAAGTACCACCCTTAAATAGTTAAAGTGTAGATAAATAAACACGCAGTGAATAGGTGTGTAACTAGAAAATACTTCTCAACCTTCACAGGAATTTGTAAGGATTCCTTACAGAAACAAGCTTGGTCCAAAAGGGGGGGAAGGGAGCGGTACAGTCAGGAACACACCAAAAATAAAAAGATAAACACAATAATGGTGCAGTATATTCAAACAATTTGGAAGATAGTTGAATCTTGGCTCGAATAGAATTCCTACTTACAAGAAGTAGAATAAATGTAAGCAGGGGTCTGACTAAGTCAGTGTGGATCAGGTAAGGTCTTTAACAGAGATGACTCTGGATATGCAGGAACTTCAAACGTAATTCATTGAAGTGATGGAGACTCCGGTACGCGCAGAGTGTAGGGATCATATGCAAAAGAAACGGACTATAGTGTGGATCGTATAACACAGTATTTATCCAATCAAACAAAGTATTATTTATTTATTTATTTATTTATAAAATATTTTACCAGGAAGTAATACATTGAGAGTTACCTCTCGTTTTCAAGTATGTCCTGGGCACAGAGTAAAACAAAATAATACATGGTTACAATTACAGTTACATAAATGAACAAGGTATACATTATATACAAGACATTGCATGCACAGTTAAAGAAAATATATATTATGAGCGTATGAAACAGTTACAGACCAGATTAAAGTGTGAGACAGCCTTAGATTTGAAAGAACTTAAGCTGGTGGTGGATATGAGAGTCTCTGGTAGGTTGTTCCAGTTTTGGGGTGCACGGAAGGAGAAGGAGGAACGTCCGGATACTTTGTTGAGTCTTGGGATCATGAATAGTCTTTTGGAGTCTGATCTCAGGTGATAGGTACTGCATGTTGTAGGGGTGAGGAGCTTGTTCAGGTAGCTGGGTAGCTTTCCCAGAAAGTATTTGAGGGTGAGACAGGAAAGGTGAACTTTGCGCCTAGACTCTAGTGATGACCAATCTAGTTCTTTGAGCATTTCGCAGTGATGTGTGTTGTAGTTGCATTGGAGAACAAAACGACAAATTGAATTGTAGAGGGTGTCAAGTTTGCTAAGGTGGGTTTGAGGAGCCGAGCCATATACTATGTCTCCATAGTCAATAATTGGCATTAGCATCTGCTGTGCAATACGCTTTCTGACCAGGAGACTTAGGGAGGATTTGTTCCTGTAAAGTACCCCTAGTTTGGCATAGGTCTTGGTTGTCAGGGTATCAATGTGCATCCCGAATGTTAAGTGGGAGTCAAACCATAAGCCCAGGTATTTAAAACTAGTGACAGGTGTTAGGGTGGTTTAAGCATTGGTTCTAATCAGGAGCTCAGTCACTGGAAGCTTTACAAATTTAGTCTTGGTCCCAAATACCATTGTTACCGTCTTGTCAGTGTTTAAAAACAGTTTGTTTTGGGAAATCCAGTTTTCGAGTCTCAAAAAGTCAGACTGAAGTATGTGTTGAAGGTCAGAGAGGCTATGGCTATGTGCATACAGGATTGTGTCATCTGCATACATGTGTATTGAGGCTTCCTTACAAGCTGTGGGAAGATCATTAATGAACACTGAGAAGAGTAGGGGCCCCAGAACAGAGCCTTGCGGGACACCACAGGTGATATCCAGGGGGTTGGAGTTAGAGCCTGAGATGGACACATGTTGGGATCTTCCTGATAGGTAGGACTGAAAACAGTTTAAAGCATGTTTCCCTATTCCAGAGCTCTGGAGTTTGTTAAGCAGGATAACATGATCAACTGTGTCAAAAGCCTTTGCAAAATCTAGGAATACTGCACCAGTGAGTTGTCCCCGTTCCATTCCGCACTGGATTTCATTGCAAACTTTTAGCAGGGTAGTTACGGTGGAGTGTTTGGGACGAAACCCAGACTGGAATTGGCTAGGGAAATTTGTCTTGGTGTAGAAATCGCTTAATTGGGAGTGGACACATTTTTCCATAACTTTGGATAGAATTGGGAGAAGTGAGATTGGCCTGTAGTTTGAGACAGTGTTTTTGTCCCCACTTTTGAAGATTGGGACAACTCTGGCAGTTTTCCAGGTCTTAGGGATATGGCCTGCAGACAGGATAGAGTTGACTATGGACGCAATTGGTTTGGCAATGGCTGGGGCACCAAGTCGTAGGAACCTAGATTGTAGTAAGTCGGGTCCACATTGGCTGCTTAGTTTTAGTTTGAGGAGCGCTTGTGTAATCTCCTCTTCAGATACTGGGCTAAATTGAAAATTGTGGGCAGTGTTGGGAGGGGGTGGGACTATAGGGGTACTCCCAGGATGAGATTTAGGTTTGGGGTTTGTGCTGCGTTTCGCTAATAAGTTAGTGGCACACCCCACAAAGTAATCATTGTATGCATTTGCAATGTCAGTGGGGTTTGTCAGAGTAATATCCCCCTTAGTGATATTACTTGGTTGTTTATGGTTAGAATGCTGGAATATATTGTTGATAACCTTCCAGAAGTTAGCTGGGTTTGATGTATTTTGGTGGAGATTGTCAGAGTAATATTGTGCTTTTGCATACCTTGTTTGCCTTGTGCACACGTTCCGCAGGCATCTGTAGTGATTGAGATCCTTGGTAGTGCCAGTTACTTTGTAGCTTTTCCACAAGGCATCCCTGAACTGGTAGAGTGCTATAAGGTCAGGTGTAACCCATGGAAGGTGGGCCCCCCGTACCCTTATTTTGCGTAGTGGAGCATGGGTATCGCAGAGTTTTAAGAACTCGGATTGGAAATAGTCGAGCGCAGAGTCAGGGTCGGGAATTAAATCGATTCTGTGCCATGGGCAGTTGGTAAGGTCATCCAGAAACTGTTGTGGGTTAAAGTTTTTAAATGTTCTAGTGAGGAGAACTTTAGGGCTTGAATGGGGCGGTTTAATTTTCCTTACACAGTACACTATTGCATGGTCACTGAAAATATCAGGAAGGATGCCAGAGGATTGGATTCTGCTGGGGTTTGAGGAGAGAATCCAGTCTAGCAAGGAATGGTTATGCGACTTCAGGTTTATTCGTGTGGGTTGGGAAATGAGTTGCGATAGATTAAGTGACTTGAGTTGTATCTGGATTTTGTGGTTTTTAGGGTCAAGCCAATTGAAGTTGAAATCCCCTAGAACTAGCAGCTCACTCTTCTCATTCAGAGAGGAAATGGAGGCAAGAAATTGGGTGATATCAGTCAAGGATTGTAGAGGGGCTTTAGGGGGGCGGTAGATGCCAGCAAGCAAGATGGGCTTAGAAAAGGGGAGGCAGATTTTGCCAACTAGAGTTTCAAAAGAGGGTGGACTTGGTGGGCAATGTAACAGTGTAAATTGTAAGGTGTCTGCAATATAAAATAACACCCCTCCTCCTCTCTTTGACCTATCTCTCCTAAAAATGGAGTATCCCTGAATGGCGATATTTGCATCAGGGGTTTTAGAGGATAGCCATGTTTCTGTAAGAACGATGGCTTTGGGTTTATGCATAAGGCACCATGCCCTTAGTTCATCCAGTTTGGGCAGCAGGCTCCGGATGTTTATATGGGCGACAGATAGCCCTTTTTGGAATTTAAAGGTGGAATTCTCAGGGGCATGGGACAGAGCTGAAATGGGAGGACCTGGGTTAGTTTCAATATCGCCTGCTAGAGAGAGTAATGGTATGAGTAGAAATTTGGATAGTTGTTTGCAAGTTGTAAATTTGTGGTGAAATCCATTAGAGTGAGCAGTGGTTGGTGTGCTGGTTTTTAGAGTTCTCCACCAACATTCAGTAGATAGTGCAAGGCTTTTGAGTAGTCCAGGGTGTATGGTGATGTTGGGTTTGGGCAAGGATGGAGGAGTTTGTAGTGGATAGAGGGAGTAACATCTCCATGAGGCCAGGAGAAAGAAAAAAGTTAGAAGACATAGCAGGTTCATGATGCCAGAGGTAGGCAGTGCTGCAAGGAGCTGTTGTGAGCAGAGTGAGTGTGTGCAGACTAAACAGCAGGGGTGGGCCTGTACCTTTTCAAGTGTTTTGCTGCATTGCAATGCTAGGGTCATTTCAGGGTTTCAGTGTTTTGTGCAGTCAGTTTTGGGAGAGGCTGCAGTGAAAGAAGTTGTAAAGGGGTGGGGGGTTAAACTATGCAGGCTAACACGCATGGGATCATAGTGTGATCTGAATAGCTTACCGTTTGTTGTCTTGAGTAAAAGTGTGTGCAGTAGATGCAGTCCCCAGTCACCTCTAGTCAAACTGTAGTCTAACTGTTTTTATCACTTAAAAACCTCACTTTAAATGCCTCACTGCCCAATGCAGCTAAGGTGTTAGTATTATACACAAAAAACAGTCACATGATCCTCCCCCTCCCCAATCAGTCAGCTTGTTCCATTTGGTCAATTAACAGCACAGAGTTTAGAGGAAAAAAAAAAAACTTTTTACATTCAAACATACTAACATATATATCAATTCAACAAGGCCAGATTTAGGGGCCTATGCAGAGAGCAGCGAATTTT